>NC_051230.1:33505029-33507529 GCF_015220715.1 Pygocentrus nattereri
TCTCTACACCTCTCCACACCCAGAGGGTTCTTACGCCTGTATTCTCTCCATTTCAGAGCCTGCGGAGAGAGGTGGTGCGCTGGGGGAGGAGAGGAACGAGGGAACAGAGGGAACAGAGGGAGGAAAATGAAGGATGGATGGATAGATGGTAACAGGTAAACAGATGGATGGATGAATGGATGGATGGATGGATAAATGGATGACAAATAGGAAAGGGTATGCAATCATGGACGGATGGATGAATAGATGGACGGATGGTGACAAACAGAGGAAAAGATGGATAGGGATGGAATGGGTGGATGACAAGAGTATGAAGTGTTAAAAGAGGAAGAACAACAGAGAGAAATAAAGAGAGAATTAGTAGCAGCTTACAGAAACTAAAGAAAAGCCAAAGCAGCGTGTTTGTGTTGTGACACCAGCATCTCTGATACAAACATCACGAACCGAAAGCTCTGCAGGGTGAAAAAAACCTGTCAGAGATCGTTAATTATTATTTAATTATTATAGAATTAATATCTCAGATCTTCCTGAACTGAGAAACAGTCGCGTAGGCCAGATATACTGGCACACAGTGGACCTACAGGGTAGGTAGTCCTCATAAAGTGGCTGGAGAGTATAATCACAGGTATGTGATGATGGAAGGGATGAGCATTTCAGTCAAAAAGGCATTTTTAAAAAATACATGCTCCCAAAAAATATCCACACATGACCAGGCATTATAAAAAGTGTTATAAGGCATCAATGCATTCTAATATATGTGACAGTGCAATTCATAATGCAGTGTATGCACAGGCTGCATTCTGAGCATTGCAGCCTGGGGGCGCTACAGCAACAGCCAAGCGCGAACAAACTCTTGTACCACCAGCGAGTTACTGGTCCATCAAATATCAACGGTTTGAAGCAGTTTTCCCACAAGTTTAGCTCCTGGGGATGTTATAATAACAGCAGATCCTGTTTACAGGCCCTACGATTTGTCCTGCATCGCCCCCTTGAGTATGGAGTAATGCATAAGCCTTTATACGGCTGCAGTCGCAGGCTCTGCGCTGCCCTCTGGTGGATCAATGTGAGAACGTAAAACAAGTTAACTTTCACAGTGTTCTGCAAATATTCCCAGTCAAAGCCGCAGTAAATTCTAACGATAATGAATAATATTTTAGACAACATGTTAATACGGATTTAGTACCGATATTGTTGTGTACCATCAGATCCTTACCGTTATGCTGTCTCTGTGCTAAACAGGCAGGAAGCACTTTCACCTCCTCCTCTCGCAGCGCCGGCTCCAGCTGCCCCATTGGACTGAGCCCTGAGCTGGGCAGCGTGGGTAATGTAGTCAGACCCGGGCGGTGAAAACAGTGCCCTCTGGTGGTCAGAGGGCTTATTAGAGGGCTTTGCTTCACCAGAGGGACAGGAGGTGGGGTTGGTGGCAGCGGGGTGAGTTTGGGAGCACCCGGTGGGGTGTGGTGGGCCATCAGGCTGGCGGACGTTGGGCAAGAGAGGGAACGCGGTGGCCGTGGACATCGCTCCGGTGTCGGGGAGCATGTGGAGCAGCTTCCAGAGCAGCTGGGCGCTCCCTGCAGGCGGACAGGAGAATAGCTGCCCAGTGGAGACGGCCTGATTGCGGCAGATGTGGCTTGGGGTCTCCCACGATCTTCCTCAGGGTCTTCCTCGCCTCCCTCCGGAGCAGAAGCCCCACGAGCCTGCATGTGATTGATGTACTCGTCCAGCAGGGGGAGCAGAGGTTTAGCCTGGGGCTTCCCAAACTGGTGCTGGAAGGTGAAGGGCTGTATAGGTAACGTGGTCGGACGCTGGTCCTTACTGTAGCGGACTACGGCCGGGGAGGAGTCTGTAGAACTGGAAAGACCACCTTAAACAGAGAGAAAGAAAGGAGGATTATAATAGTGATGTACACAAGCAGGCCTGACACTGCGTCAGACACTGCATGTAACCACAGCGAAGCCCTGATCTGATCCAAAGGAGGATCCGAACCAACCCAGGCATATTTTACAGCACAGACTTATGCGGTTTCAAAACATAACAGAGATTTCTTACAGCGTTAGCTTTACTGGGGTTCAAAGTCACAGCCTCCTGATGTTGGAGGGATATATAGCTATAAGACAGCTGCACCAGATGTTACTACGTTGCTTAAAAGAACATTTTTTATGGTGTATTAAACATTTAAAGATATAGAAATCTGAGTAAATTTAGAAGACTGTGGGTGGTGCAATGGACTAAGCATTCATCCCCACCAGAAGGTTAAGAGTTTGAACCCCAGTGATGCCACAGCCATCCGTAAGTGGGAGCCCAAAAGGAGAAAACGGCTGCAGGGATTGTCTGATGGAAAGAGTGCCAGCTAGTGGAGAAACAGTGATCAAACAATTTTTTTTGTTTACCTAAAAATATAAGTTATGAGAACTTTTGACTAAACCAATAAGTTTGAGGTGGTCATTGTCAATTTATTTTCAACTGAGCTGACTTTCCTTTTTAACAGTGCAAGAGAAAC
>NC_051230.1:33510029-33615029 GCF_015220715.1 Pygocentrus nattereri
TTCAGGGTCTGGTGGCCTGTGTTCCAGAGGAAAATCCCAGAGGAAAAGTACACAGTCCTCATCAGAACAGACTGACAGACAGATCTATCTATTTACACTGTTTACATTTAAGGACAAAGCGTCAATAACCATCACTGTCGGGACCAAAACTCTCGTCTCCAAAACGGAGACTTCACAGGAAAATAACTGTCTGAGCTTTGAATGGAGGTCAAAGGAAGCGGAAGGCGTTTGAGACAATCTGTGGAGAAAATTGTTGGTTCCTTTAATTTTATTCATGACGTTTTCACACAGAGTAAAGGCAGCCGCTGTGTTCAGTGATGTAGCGTAATCGTAATCATACTGTAAAGAAGTTTCACACTAAAAGATGATTTATAATACTTCACATCTATCTATCTGTCTATCTGTCTATCTATCTGTCTATCTATCTATCTATCTATCTATCTATCTATCTATCTATCTATCTATCTATCTGTCTGTCTATGGAGATGTGAGCGACAGCAGCGATACGCTTATTTTTTCTGATAAATTGGAAAAACCAGGAACATCAAACACGATGAGTGCAGTGATTTATACTGAACAGTACTGCGCTCCACTAAACCCACCCAACAGAACTAAGTATGTTCTCATATTGCTCAGCCCCAACGATTCTGGTTATGGTGATAAATCACATCACAATAGGCTTTTCTGAGTATATTCGGGATTTCGACGGTGCTTAACGAAGTCTGACTAACTATATGCTTTGTTACAAAGTGAGTATTATTCGGCCTGTAAATTGGATTTAGTGCAAAGTAGTTTGTAAAACATTTATCCAACACATTAAATGTCTGTTAAAACACTGTTATAAACACTGTGTATCATGAAAATGTCTCAGTATCGTTATATTTTTATTTGGCCCACCTCTAATTTATAGACCAACAGAAATGGTCCAAAATGGCTTCTAATAAGATCCTATTCCGCTCACTTAAACTGAAAGTTAAAGTTTTCCAGTTTTCCTATCAAGGACTTTTTGCAGAGATGTGACAGATGTGATATACTCCTGCTCTCACCTTCTGCTTTGGTTCGCGCCTCTCTGCCCGCTCCCCCTGGAGAGTCTGTGAGCGGTCCACTCCAGAGTCTGTGGGGGGAGGTGGTGTCGCAGCTGCCCTGGCTGTAGCATCGCGTGAGGGGGGGCAGGCTGTGTCTCTGCGCCTCGGGCAGGTCCTCGAAGATGGGCGAGAACTCTCCAGAGGACGAGTGCGAGTGGCTAGAGGATGAGGCCTCAGCGGCAGCGGTCTTTTGCGAGGGTGAGCCCCCGCCCCCTCGCCTCTTGTTCCTCGCGATTTCGGCGAAGGAGGTGACACGGGGCGGAGGTGGCGGGCTGGGGGCAGTGCCCTCGCTCAGCCGGACCGGGCAGCTCAGCATCCGCTCCAGCGAGCCCAGCCGAGGAGGTGGAGACTTGTTCAGGTTGCGGTCGTAGCTGCGGGAGCGCAGGCGAGCCCCGGCCGAAGCTCCGCCCATAGGCGGGGAGATGTTGACATACACCTGTCCCTCAATCACATTGGGCTGGGTGGGGCCAGTCTCAGCCACAGCAGCCTCCGTCTCCTCGTTACTCTGCTAATTCATGAAAAAGAAGAGAAAGGTTTTATGATGTGACCTCAAGCACGTCACTCTCCAACTTCCGTGCCACCACTGCCAGACTCTGCAACAGCTTTATTCCTCAAGCAATCAGGTTCTTAAACTCACAAGGACTGAGCTAACCCAACCCCTCCTCACACACACACACACACCCTCCCACACACACACACACTCTTTTGATGCTCTACCTGCACTTTCTGGCACATTGCTGCTACACTGTGTTTTCACTGTTCACTCTGGTTTTTCTACCTCAGTAACTGCTGTGTTGGTCTGTAATCTGACTGTGTGACTCTCAGATCACAGCAGGTTAATATCTCTGCACCTTATTCCACGACCTCATGTCCAGACTGAGTGCTGTGTCGGTGCTGCACTGTCCTGTCTGTTTAATTTGTCGTATTTATTGTGTCCAGTTTAATTTTTGGTTTGCACACGATGTCTGCACGTTCGCGCTTTGTACTTTTTGCTCCTCGTTGCACCGCGTTGTTCCTGGAGGAACGTAATTTCACTCCCCTGTGTACTGGTACAGAGATGGAATGACAGTAAAAGCCTCTTGACTTGACTTGAGTATTGTTATGTCCTGTTTGAAATTGAAATGAAAATTTGAAATTTGAAATGAACCTTTATTGTCATTACACATTGTACTTGTACATTTGCGCAACGAAATTGGTTTACAGCCCCCCCCCTCCCCTCTTGGTGCAATAGAAATAGAAAGTTAAAATATAAAATAGAAAAGTTTTAAAATATAAACAAATTAAATAACAGATTAGAGCTACGGTTAACTATACAGGCGTAAGCATAAATGAACTAAGCTCTCCTATTTACACACTAAGCTTTCCTATATACACAAGTGATTTCCTATATACCCAAGTGAAGAAATTGACATTTGCAGCATCAATTATTGCACATTATACTCTGTTTTTAGCAGCAGAGGTCATTGCACTTGTCCCTGTAGGCAGACAGAACATCTGCCCACCGGTGAACTGTATAGTTTTTGTTTAACGGGGATACGGCCCTGTTATAAAAACTGCCCCTCAGACGGTTTGTCCTTGTTTTGAGGTGTCGGTAACGTCTGCCTGAGGGCAGCAGTTCAAGCATCCTCAGTCCTGGGTGTGTACTGTCCTTGATGATTGTATAAGCCCTCCTGAGACAGCAAGTTCTGTAGAAGTCTTCCAGGGAGGGGAGGGAGTGTCCAATAACCTTCTGTGCCGTGTTGATGACCCTTTGTATGGCCTTTTTGTGTAATATGGTACAACTGGAGAACCACACAGAGATACAGTACGTCAAAACGCTCTCAACGGAGCAGCGGTAGAAGACAGTCCACAGTTTCTTTTCCAGATTCAGCTTCTTAAGGGTTCTTAGGAAATAGAGACGCTGCTGGGCCTTCTTCACTACCGCTGAGGTGTTAGAACCCCACTGGAGATCTGCATCCATATAACTTTGCTAATGTTTGTTATAGTAATCGGTTAGCTTCATAGCAGAAACAGTAGTGACCCACATCCCAGCTAACGTTAGATACATCACTTGCTGTGTCGTTGTTCGCTCTAACATTATATCATGGCATTTGTCTATAAATTGTTTGCGAAGAGTTTTACAAAGAGTTTTCGACAATGCTCGTGCATGAATTTGGGGGCAGGGCTTCAGAAGGAGCACTGAAGGGAGGGGTGTGTTTGTTTTGCTGTTGAGTTCAAATAACAACAATCGTTCTCCAGAATCATACGCTAATCAACAGTGCTTTATGTGCCGCCTGAAAGGGTTTCCTATCTTATCTCTCGACTCAGAAGCAGAGTGTGTCCACCGCATAGAAAATAATGCTACCGGACACAATAAATCAAGATGACTGCACTGCAAATGGCAGCAGAGACAAAGGCAGAATCAGGACAGCTGTCGCTCCTGCCCTTTAACAAACCCTCTTTATTATGACAGCAGTCTTAAATGTGTGGGAAACCCTCATAATGGAACCTAAGCAGCATGGAACAGCGATGCAGACAGACTGAGACCTTTGGGACCAGCCGCAGCAGATGGCTCTCTAACAGCCCTCACCACATTCAGACCTCCTACACTCAGCCAAGGTCAATACAAGGCCAGTGAAAACATACAGCATCCTAAAATATCATAACTAATCTTATCTGATTTTCAGAGCTACCAGTGTCCTCACTGACCAGGGTGGTCTCTTACTGAGCGAGAGCAGACTTCAGCTCTAGATTCACACAGAACTAGACGGTATGTTCTAATGTTACCAACACACACTCCACAGATTCTCTGCACGTTTAATACGTAAACAGAGTCATTCAGAGGGGCTTGGTGTGAAATGGTTCAGGTGTCTTTACAGTGGTGGTGACGGGAACCAGGGGTCGCCATGACTACAGCACATTACAACACAAATATATTTATATATGGACACTTCATGTACCATCCAGAACCACCAGTGAACCTACAGGAGCCTTCTAAGTTTATATGGAATGTTGTTGATGATGGGAAATAGTGGAGAATCTGAAATAATACGTTTTCTTTGGGGACGATTTTGCTTCACAACCTCCTGCATATTATGTATCCCTCCACCACAAAGGGATTTTAAGGCCAAAATCTTCTCAAACATGTCATAAATCAGAGTCATCAGGTAGTGAATTCATAACCATTTCATGTAGGAACGTTCTGTGAGGGAGCTTTAAGAGGTGGACGTCTGGTTCCTATCACCACCGCTGTGAACAGTTCTGACTCTCTAAGTTTCTCTAGAATGAAGCGTTTCACACCAAACCGCTCTAAATGACTCTGTTCACGCTGTAAACATTATTTTATTGAAAGAAAATTAAAGTACCGGTAGTGCTCCTAGAGTGAGCACGCTCTGTTCTGGGACGAAAATGGAAGCAGGCTATTGAAGGTATTGTGCCAAGCTTTTAAAGTAAACACCAACTACAAATGCACTATTGTTTTTGTAGCTAATTTCTGAGGAAGAGCACTTCAGTGTGCTTCCTGAAAGCTTGGAGGGAACGCCTGAGGAGGAATTTCAGTGACTAGCTGGTTTCCATCTGTAGATCAGGGCCAAGATCAGGTTGAAAGAAATAAAACACCGCAGTGAGCTGCAAATGCAGGAACACTACTCAGATCAAGCTTGTCATGGTCATATTTCAGCTGAAAATTAACAGGGGGGTTTAGAAAGAATTTCACCATAATCCAGCATGAAAAGGTGGCCCCAAATGTGTACTCCTGTTATGAGATCACATCTGGATCTGCAAGACTAGCTTCTTAGCCAATGGCAGTTCCCAACTGAGAACAGACCCTTTTTTTGCTTTCTTTTATTTATATGTATCTGATTCAACCCAACAGAAGAAATTACTTGCTTGTTGTACTGTGATAATGCCAGCTAACCAACGAGGGCTGCTGTTGAGGATGGTGCATCTTCTTTGTTTACAACTTTACAGTGAGGAAAATGTCCTGAAAGAAACCGATAAGACTGACGGCCTGAGTCTGATCTTCAGTGGCTGGACAGTAAAGAAAAGCAGTGGGGACAGGGGGTGGCGGCGACGGTGTGGGTCTGGTCTTGACCCAGTCTTTGGAGAATGTCGGGCCTGCCACTACTGTTAAAAAATCCTAAAGAAGACACTGCAAGTTCTACAAAATTATGAAAATACATAAAAATAATTAATATTTTATATCATTTAGCAATCATTTGGTGCTATACTTCCCCACTGGTTCTCTTTCTTGACACGATGATTATTATGGTCAGCATTAATGGTCAGCATTATTACTTTTGTTCAGAAAAGCATAAATAAAATAACTCTTTATTTTAGAGTTTCGAATTTTGGCTGTGTCCTAAATTGTGCTTTGTGTCCTCAACCTCTTTCACTATCACGTTTATTAGGGCATGAGAAGCAAATGTTTGTTACTCAGAGAAATCTGACGCTTGTGACCCCTGATCAGGTCTTTACCTGTGTGAGATCTGCGTCTTCTGTTTGCTCCTCCTCCTCTTCTTCTTCCTCTTTTGTGCGTCTGAAGAGGAAGTACTCAGTGGGCTGAGTAGGACTTCCTTTGCTGTGTTCATCGGAGCAGCTAGTGACCGAGGACCCTGCAGGACTCGGGGATGACTGCGATGAGATGTCACAGGTCACCAGCTTGTAGTAGTTTTGAGTGGCTACGACGAGCCGCGCTTGGCTCTGCAGACAGGAAGCGAGATCGTTGGCAGAGGTTTCAGAGGACAGCAGCCCTTCGCGCCCCAGGTGGTTGTGGTAGGAGTTGCAGTTAGCATCAAGCTCCATGTTGCCACCTTGTGGCTGGGCAGGGTATTGGCAAGAAGAGGAACAGGTAGGGGCTGCAGTGTCCTGGGTGGCCAGTGAGGGTTGGGGAGGTTCTGTTGGAGACCTGTGCAAGTCTAGGTAAAAAGCCCCACCCCCACTGCTAAACTCGGTTCCGCCCATTCCAGGACCAGGCTCAGACACAGATGAGGTGCAGGACTGTTCTCCCGAGTTGTTGAGATTGACTGCCTGCTTGGCGGGGACACCATTGTTCAGCTTATTGTAGATGGTGCTGAAGTTGACCAGAACACCATCCGAGCTGTTGCAGGAAGAATCACTGGCATAGCCCAGCGGGCAGTCAGAAAACGGCTCGGAAAATGGTTCGGGATATGGCTGGGACAGGCCACAGCAGGAGCAGCGCTGCGCTATTGAACTGGAACAATCTGAGCTTCCTCGACCTCCTTGCATCGACTGATCATCGTCATCGTCATCCTCACCCCACTCCTGCTCTCCACAGTCCATTGAAAGCGTGGAACCACTGCTGCCGTGACGACGCTGGCCGTCCAGTCCCAGCAAGTCCAGGCCCTCAAGACGAGTGGAAAAATCGAAAGCTGCTCTACTTCCTGGTGCCCCCCTTTGGCTGTTAGAACACCAGGGTTTCTCTAAAGATTCATGCAAGTGGAACGGCCCGGAAGCATAGCCAAGCTCATGTAGATGGAAAGGGGTCAAGTCTGTGCCATTTTCCAAGGTCCCATTTGAGTTCCCATGCAAGTGGAACGAAGAATCCTCTAAGTATCCATTCAGGTTATGGCCATCATCATCCTCATCCTCTTCGTAATCTTCATCCTCTGCATCCAGAAGGAAGGGATTGCGGCGGATTGACTTTGTTGGCAGGACCTGAGAAGGTGGATCTTCGGAATTGCTGGACGTGAAAGAGGACGTGTCACTAGCCATGCTTCCGCCTCTCCCTCCACCTCCATCTCCTCCCCGTTTTTTATCATCTCCCCTTAGCTCTTCATCCTCAAAGGCATCCCTGGAGCTGGAGGTCTGGATTAGGCTGCTGTAGACCAGTGCCTCCCGCTGGAGGACATCTCTCTCGGGCAGCGAGGTGGTGCGGCTCAGGCCAAGGTTCTCTGGGCAGCTGAATGGGTTGCTGCCTCTCCTCAGCGGACTCCCACAGCACCGCTGCGATCCTGACACCTGGCAGTGGACCAGAGGTATATGGTGTACAATCAGGGTCTCTCCTGTCAGCTTTGGAGGGCTGTCCATCATCTCCAGAAGTTGGCAATGGGGCAGGGTCTGCTGGACTGCTGTGTTGGCTGCAGAAGGTATAAGATGTTTAGTTTAGACGTCTATTCCCAACATGAGGTCGCAGGGAGTATGGAATGCGACAGAAGAAGCTGAAGACATCATCTCGATGGAAAGAAAACATCTAGAAGTGGAAAAAGAGAGAAGGAAAGACACAAGAGATGTTAGAAGACAGACGATAATTCTCTTTCTGAATGTTTTATTCAATTAAATTCATTGTGTGAAATGATTTTATTTAAATTAAATGAGCTTGAGCTTGATGCTCCTATGTAGCCAGCTTCACTAAGCTTTCTGTTTGCTTCTTCAGACTATTGAGCAGTTCAATCTGAGATTTTTCTTAGTTCTCCAGAGCTTGCCTTGACTTCCACAGTTCCCCTTAACTGTCATTTCTTGATGACATTTTGAACAGTGATATTGTTTTAATAACCTTTTGCTGCTTTGTAGGCATCAATGATTATTACCTTATATCCTCAGTCAACTGCTTATATGAGCCCAATTTATTATGTTCTGGAATCAGCTGAGAATTATAAATGGCCTTCCTAATTAGTTAAGGACAAGTTAATTAAGTTCTGGAACCTGGCTGTCCAAAACTTTGCCCACTTTTTTGTTTTAAGCAAAAAAAATAAAAGAATTGTATAATATCTTGAAAAACCGATACAAGAACACACAAAGAGGAGCTAATCTGCATATCAAAAACCTTTTTTTTTACTTTTCCAAAAAGTATATTGGGAGTATATTGTAGAAAATTCTACAATATCCCTACAATAAACCACAACCATCAAAACATACAAATACATGTGATTTTACTTCTTTCATGAGCATGTAACTTCATTAATAGCAATTAATTGCAACTTGTCTATGGTATTGGTTTAAGATATAAGCCTGACTCCATCGGGCTGGTCTTTACTCATTCTCCTTGAGCTCTACACTAAGCTCCACCGTGTCAAGATGAGCACAATGAGCACAGCATGTAAACAGGAAATGGGCAGCAGCCTCGCCTTTCCTGTCAGAAAACAACTTTTTTATATTTGATGCATTCTCAGCCTCGTATTGTTATGTTGCAGTTCGTCCAGTTCACGCAGCCGTTTACACATACAGGCTGCCATTTATTGTAAAACTAAAGTGAAAGTGTTTCATAACTTTCAGTTTCACTCTTTCTAAGCCTCAGTATAACCTGCCAATGATAGGATGCAGGTTATTTACTTCCCTGCATGACTGTGACTTCTGCACAATACCAACTCATAACTGTAGAAATTACACTAAAATAATGTTATTAACATGCCTGATGACACGAGTACGCACATGTACAGTATAGCCTGAGAGGTGCTAACTGCAGAAAGCATGCTCCAACGTACAGCAAGCCAGCACTTCCCATAATTTTGTTGCACTCATAGCGACTCCCAGAAACAAATAACCCTAAATATACATACATCCATTACTGAGTGGCACAAAAGAGAAAACCCCTCAGGAAACTAAGAGAGCATGAAACAGATAAAATGACTAAACTTTGGAAGTGTGGAGGAATTTCTCTGCAGATTACTTTGAAAAACTGAAAGTAAGTCTCCTGACAAGCAGAGCAACAGGAGGAGGAGAGAGAGAGAGTGAGAGAGAGAGAGAGAAACAGAGAGAGAGAAACAGAAAGAGAGAGAGAGAAGGGGGCGAGGGCGGGGAGGTCGAGAAAGCTCTACATTCAGTAAGCAGCTATCTCCTCTGAACAGATATGGATATGGACAGGGAAAGGGCAGAGTCATGAGCTAATCATTCTCAGTGGTTCAGCCCTGCATGGGCCAATCATAATCGCCCTGATTATATAAAAACACAGCAGGTCTGAGGTTTTTCTCTGTGAAGAACACTCACATCTCCAACGGAACTTCAACATGGGTGAGTCCCTCTTGACTCTCGTCACTTACTGCATTTTTATTCTGTGCTAAATACATTGAATGCTGTTTCTGTTAAACCCTCACAGCACTGAGAGTCAATATAATGGACATTCAGACCACGGGAGCTGGGCCAAGGACTTCAGCACAACTCTGGAACAGTCAAAAGACAGGTAACAGAGGGGAGTCCAGGGAATTCCAGACAAAAAAGCCCTTTATTGGTCAGGAGATATTTCTGAGGAGGTCAGACATAAGATAATCCATGCAGAAGAAAGAAAAAAGTCCAATGAAATAACTGAAAAAATAAGAGCTGCAGAGAAAACGGGCCTGCTAACAACCACCTGGAAGACCTGGTGGACACCAAAACTGCCCCAATCAGATAAACAGCACTTAAAGCTTTGATCTTTAAGAGAGAGGAGAAGATCAAGCTGCTTCAGATCTGAAAACATCCACAGGTGTTTCTGTCCATCCTTCCACTGTAAGAAGACCACTCAGCGCTGTGGGTCTGAAAGGACGTGTAGCTGATCAAGAAGAACCTCACTGAGAAAAGGAGACGGACACACCAAACAAATAAGCTGAACGATGGACTGACCACCCCAGAGTCCAGACCTCAGCACCATGGAATGGGTTTGACCAGCTTCTAAGACTGAACTTTGGAGGACAAATATCCCTGCAGATTCCTTAAAAAAACAGAAAATGAATAATAAAAAGTGACACACTAAATACTGAAAACTCCAACATTACATTTTATTCTTGAGGCTTCTGTATAATTTTCTGTTTTTGTTTTCTAAGGCTGAACAATGAATAACTTGAACTTAAAGGTTATTTTGGCTGGAAATGAAACAAAGGAAAAGTCTCTTTTTCCAAAAAAGGTGGATATTCAGCTTATTACAACCTCATTGTTGACATTTTACAGCTTAGTTTTTTATTTTAGGATCTTCTACAGCTCTATTCAATATTCTGGCCTCATCTAACATTTAAAACTGCTGCTGCCTTGTGGAGTTTTAGTGCCATTACAATCAACGTGTTTAATAACCTGCCACCAAACCGATTCCTGAACTGTTGAACAATGAATCTCACAGCTCATTTAAAGATGCTGCTGTCCTTTCCTGACAGGGGTCCCAGCGTCCCACGCTCTGGCTGAAGAAGACGCAGACAGGATGAAGAATTTTAAAAACTCTATCTTCAACGTCGCGAAGAATAAGGGGATTGATCCGGCCGTCATCGCTGCCATCATCTCCCGAGAGACCAGAGCAGGAAACGTCTTACCATCAAGCGGCTGGAACGAGGGAGGGGTCGCGTTTGGGATCATGCAGGTTGCCTAACTTCTTATTTACTGACTTACTCATCTATTAATACACTCATTTCTTTGGTCAGTAAGAAGTTCACGCATTTCTAGCTTATGTTCATAACCTAATTCACACTGTAAATCATCATAATTACTCAAACTCTTACCATGGTGTGACTATGAGGCAGCTGCAGTTGGTTCTACAGTTACCATGGTGTGACTAGAAAGCTCATGTTGGTTTCTCGTGCTATCTCAGGTCGCTAGATGTAACAGCCCAAAAGGTGGAAAGGACAGTGAAGAGCACATCACTCAGGCTGCTGGTATCCTTATAGACTTCATTAACAGCATGAACAAGTCATGGCCTCCTGCACTCCAGTATAAAGGTACCTCATCTGTTCTTCATGATGATTTTCATAGCACATCCATCTCTAGTAACTTTCACTTTCCTGGTTTGGCTAAAATCATAAAAAATGAGCCTGTAAAGCACTGTTTGGACAGGGGGAGGTGGGTGAGGCCAGTTTAGCACAGCACATCTGTAATGTTTATGATCAATTCATATGGGATAAGAAATCTTAGTCTAAATGATAGAGATAGCAGTGGTTGCTCAATTTATCCACTGCCGTCACTCCAGAAAAGAGTAGAAAACATGCTAAAATATTTTCATTTAGTCATTATTCTATTCACCCTGACCACCTACCTAGCTGTCTTAAGTGAACAACATCATTAGCGTCACCGTGAACTGGGAATTCACAGCCAACGGTCAACTTCACTGCATAAAATCAAATCTTTCCTGTAATCTTTGCAGTTTTGAGTGCTTTTCTACACAATAAAACAGCGTTTCACCAACATGTCAATTAGTGCAGGGTTAATATAACCGGGTTCTTGATAATGAAGATCATTTCAGAAGTAGAGTGTCATAGAGTGTCATAATCTCAGAGTCTCCTCTTCTGTAGGCGGGATCGCGGCGTATAACTGCGGCCCGGGAGCCGTCACCTCTCAGGACATGGATCAGAACACAGAAGGAGGCGACTACGCGAACGATGTTGTGGCCCGAGCTCAGTGGTACAAACACCACGGTTATTAATCAGAGCGGTCGTCCTTTCCTGCATCGTCCTGCTCATCTTCCATGTTTACTTTGAAATGGGATGCAACACAATTTCAACTGAATAAACCAACTTGAGAAAATGTGATTTATTGTTTTCTTACAGGCTGTTATTATTATTGTAATTCAGAATTTCATGCACCTCACTCACCTCACAACAATACAAAATCCCAGCATCCTTGTGGGACACCAAAGTAACCACCTGGGATACTGTAGCATCCACTGAGCAACATCCCATTAATCACATGGAACACAGCAGCAACCACCAAGTAACACAAGAGCGACCGTCTGGAATACCACAGCAACCCCTAGCAACAATACTAGCAACAACCTGGAATACCACAGCAACTACTTAGCAATGCACTGGCAACCACCTGGAATACCACAGCACCCCCACGTAGCACACTAGCGGCCATGCAAACTACCATAGTAATTGTTTTGCAACACACTAGAAACCTTTTAGGAAAGGTTGTGCAACCACTTTCCATCCTCTTCAAGAAACGTACTCCAGGGGTTTTATTTACAGTTCAGTTTGTCCTCCAGCGATTTCCTCATACGTATCTATAAAACACTGTTTTCTCAGCATCACAGAATTTCAGTGGCTTGTTTCAATAAAGAAACAACAGGAAAGTTTTCTTCAAACTTTTCTTAAACATTTTTTAAAGGTTACTGAATGAAGTCTATATATTAACTCTGCTTGTTGTCATCTACTCCGAACCTGCTATTAACCTTGCACCCCTGCTGATGCTGCTCACCTCTAGATCTGACTGTAAAGATTCAAAAGAGTTATGAACTGTAACCATTTTTATTCCAGGTAAAATCGTTTTCCTCAGCTGAACTGTCATCCATTGGCATAAAAGTCAGTTGCATCCCTTTATAAACAGCAGATAAGAGAAAGCAGAACTTTAAATCGATAGTTTCACTTTCACTCAGTGGTACAAACACCACGGTTATTAATCAGAGCGCTCGTCCTTTCCTGCTTCGTCCTGCTCATCTTCCATGTTTACTTTGAAATGGGATGCAACACAATTTCAACTGAATAAACCAACTTGAGAAAATTTGATTTATTGTTTTCTTACAGGCTGTTATTATTATTGTAATTCAGAATTTCATGCACCCCACTCACCTCACAACAATACAAAATCCCAGCATCCATGTGGGACACCAAAGTAACCACCTGGGATACTGTAGCATCCACTGAGCAACATCCCATTAATCACATGGAACACAGCAGCAACCACCAAGTAACACAAGAGCGACCGTCTGGAATACCACAGCAACCCCTAGCAACAATACTAGCAACAACCTGAAATACCACAGCAACTACTTAGCAATGCACTGGCAACCACCTGGAATACCACAGCACCCCCACGTAGCACACTAGCGGCCATGTAAACTACCATAGTAATTGTTTTGCAACACACTAGAAACCTTTTAGGAAAGGTTGTGCAACCACTTTCCATCCTCTTCAAGAAACGTACTCCAGGGGTTTTATTTACAGTTCAGTTTGTCCTCCAGCGATTTCCTCATACGTATCTATAAAACACTGTTTTCTCAGCATCACAGAATTTCAGTGGCTTGTTTCAATAAAGAAACAACAGGAAAGTTTTCTTCAAACTTTTCTTAAACATTTTTTAAAGGTTACTGAATGAAGTCTATATATTAACTCTGCTTGTTGTCATCTACTCCGAACCTGCTATTAACCTTGCACCCCTGCTGATGCTGCTCACCTCTAGATCTGACTGTAAAGATTCAAAAGCGGTGAGTTATGAACTGTAACCATTTTTATTCCAGGTAAAATCGTTTTCATCAGCCGAACTGTCATCCATTGGCATAAAAGTCAGTTGCATCCCTTTATAAACAGCAGATAAGAGAAAGCAGAACTTTAAATCGATAGTTTCACTTTCACTCTGCCTCCTGTGGACGTCTGCAGGGCACGCCCATCCACATTATCCCTCAAATAGAAAAGAGCAGTGCTGCAAAACAGCCGAGAGGGAGAGGGAGAGACAGAGACGAGGAGCACACGCTGCTGAACGGTAAGCTGGAATCTGCCTCCGTCTTCAAAGCGTTAGAACCAGAATGTAAACCTAACTCTAGCTGAGAGATCTTCAGTTTACAGTGATGCACTGATTTTATCCCAGACAACGAAACTGTGTTCTAATGTGCACTATAATAAAGTCTGTCTGAGTCTAAGATACAGCACTGTTAGGAATCAAGTCAAGGTCACAACCTAATTAACTTGTGAGGCCCTGGCAGCACATCCATCCATTTTCTAAGCCGCTTCTCCGTCAGGGTCGCGGGGGGGAGCTGGAGCCTATCCCAGCAGTCTTCGGGCAGAAGGCAGGATACACCCTGGACAGGTCGCCAGTCCATCGCAGGGCAGACACACAGACACAGACAGTCACTCACACCTAGGGACAATTTAGCACACCCAATCGGCCTGACTGCATGTCTTTGGACTGTGGGAGGAAACCGGAGAACCTGGAGGAAACCCACACAGACACGGGGAGAACATGCAAACCTCACACAGAGAGGACCCCGGTCACCCGGCCGGAGAATCGAACCCAGGCCCTCCTTGCTGTGAGGCGACAGCGCTACCCACCACGCCACCGTGCCGCCCTCAAAAAATATATATTTTTTTTAATTAAAAAAGAGAATAATAATGTGATTATGGACGGGTCATAAAAGAAAACCTCTGCAAATTCATTAGAAAAAGTCAATGTCTGAAGCATGCAAAACCATATCTAGACAGACCGGAAGCATTTTTGGAAAGTGCCATGGACCGATGAAGTAAAGGGTATGTTAGAAGAGAAAAAGGAGCAGCATTTGATGAAAGAAACACCTTGTCAGGTGTAGATCTATTATGCTTTGGGGTTGTGTGGCAGCCAGTGGCAAAGGAAACACTAAACTAGTAGACAGAAGAATGTATTCCACCAAATATCAACATAATTAAAGCATAAAAGTCACTCAAACAAGTCAGTAGAAAGTCCAAAATGTGTTTCTAACACACTAACTTTGGATAATATCAGTTTAACTGTCCATACAGGTTGACAGATAATATTGGCAGAAATGAAGGTCCTACAGATTTAGCAGAACAATAAGGCACTGGTATTCAGCCTGTTTTTATACTGTAACAACAAACACTTCAATAGTTACCAATTATCTATGTGTGATGACCATAACTATTTGATAGGAACCTAACAGAGGAGACAAGGAAAGAACCCCTTTCACTGGCAAAAATGTTTTGCATAAGCACTGTGAAAACCACGATAACGGGCAAAAAGCTATCACAGGACCAGCTTGCAAGCTTGTTTGGGTGTGTTCAGCATGGACAAGTGGATTAAGACCAGATCTCCCGGACAGCAAATCGCCCCCTGAGCCAACCTTGATTCCTCAGAGCAGTGAGACACAGAGTGTTTATAGAGACTTGTTTATTTAGATACCGACTCATTATCTGGGGGGGGGGTTATTATATTCTGTGTTACAACTTGCTTATAAAGGGTGTATCCTGCCTTCTGCCTGATGGGATAGGCTCCAGCACCCCCCGCGACCCTTAGGGAGAAGCAGCTTAGAAAATGGATGGATGGATGGATGGATGGTTATTATATTCTATGTTACAACTTGCTTATGATTTTGTCCTTCACAAGGACAGTTAGCCGAAGTTGAATGTAGCCCCCATTGAGTACACAAGTCTAAAGGCCTTTTTAATGGCTGATCCAAAGTACTTTGGTTAGTCTTTTGATTCTTTATATAATGTTGAATTGACCAAAACAGACAAAATTATAAAATTTAATTTAATGTACCTTTATCTTAATATTATACCGTATTGTATACAAATACATCCAGATCTGACTAATTTTAGCATAGCTTACTCAGTAGCTAAACTAGATTAAAAATCATTTTAAGTGGAGAATGATTTATGGCTTCCACTGTGCATTGTGTAAACGTATATATATTACTGTTAGTGCTATTACCTACATTTCAAATTCATTTGTAAATTGACTTAAATCAGTATCAATAAATAACTTAGTAATCTATCATTTAACAACATTCATATGACATTCCTTAACTTTTAGTTTTTTACAGAAAACTCACAGAAAATACTGACTATCGTTATTGAGTTCTGCTCAAAATTAGCTAAAATTGTCACTACCATAACATTGAATGACATTTTTGTAGCGTTACGTTTGTTTTGGCAGTGAAAAAAGGGAATGATCAATCATTTGTTTTAATAAAATTACTTTTTAGGTCCTTTTGCTATGGACAGTGCAAATTTTGACATCGTGGAGGTGGCTGGCCTGGGCAGACCCTTCCAGCTCGGCATGGCCTACGATTTAAGAAAGCACAAACTCCTACCAGGTACTGAATCAGGATTCAACTGACAGCAGCAGAAACACAAAAATATAGAGATACACAAAAGCTGGCAGTGCACTTCAAACAAAAGCCACACTCCTTTCACCACACTGTCCATTGCTAATGTCCCCCGACTGAGATTTGTCCATATCACTGCACTGTTGATTCTGAGACCTCCCCCTCACTGATACTGGACTTTATCACTACATTGTTCACTCAGAGACTGCTGCTTGACTGAGATCACAGTACTGTATACTCTACTAAGCTTAGTTTAATCTCTTACTGCCCTTTCCAAAACGATCAGAAAGCTATTTTATAATTGCCTTTCTGTGTCCACAGGGCTGACCTTGTGGGATTATGAAGGACTTCAGACTAAAATTTGTGTCAGTAACCAATATGACACCAAATTCGACCTCTTGTCCTCAGACAGCAGTGACGATAAAACGTCTACAACGAAGATAAGTGCCTACCTGAAAATCGCTGCACTGTGCGGACTACTGGATGTTAGTGGGTCATGTACATATTTTACAGATGAGAAAAAGTCTGAAAAGAAGGCAAAGCTCACGTTATCATACCACGCCACCACAAAATTCAAGCAACTGTCCATGGACCACCTGACTCAGATATCTTACTTGAGTGAGCTGAAAGGAGCCGGAGCAACACACATAGTTGTAGCCATCCTATATGGCGCCGATGCTTACTTTGTGTTCGAAAGAGAATTGGATTCACACAAAAACAAGTGGGAGCTGGAGGGAGAGCTAAAACTCACCATCCAAAAGCTTTCATTTTTAATGACAGGTGAACTTGGAAGTTCAGGGGAAAGGAAGGACAGTGAAAAGCACGAGTTTGAAAAAACAAGCTGCACTTTCCATGGGGATTTTAAGTTAGAATCTAATCCATACACCCTTCAAGACGCATTACAGGTGTACACAAAACTTCCATACATGCTCGGAGAGAAAGGAGAACACGCAGTTCCGCTCCAGGTATGGCTCTATCCTCTCTCCAAACTACCCAAGTCAAGACTGGAAGAATCAGACTGTATCGTCAGGGAAATAAGTGACACGCTTAACACACGCATGTCACACGCCATCGATCGTTTGAATATGATAGAAGGGAAAGTTAATGACCTCATGAACAATGAAGCCGCCAAATCGCTTGCTTTATTTCACAGCAAACTTCAGGATCTGAAGCAGAAGTTCAGCCAACACAAGGCAGACTTCATGACGAACCTTGCTCATCTGCTGCCACTCATTCGTGGGTATAAAAAAGAAGAAAGTGACCTTGTTGATCTCCTGCAAACTTATGAGGATTCCCCGTTCAACAGCCCTGCGATGGACCGGTGGTTAGAGTACAGAAGGATGGAATCGGACGTGCTAGGAAGCTTCTTAAAGCAGCTGCGAGAGACCGGGGTCAACCTGGACGAAGATCTTCACATTCTCCTGTCAGACGCAGAAACTGTGGTCAGTTTCACCTTCACATCTCTGGATCTGCCAGACGAATTCCTGTCAGATCTTGTGATACCAGATGAAGCTGAGAAAAAGACACCTGATGAAATTCCAACGTGGTTAACAAGTGGCATCATTAAGACAATGAGAAAGAACCTGAGCTTGTTCAAAGACCTGAAGAGATCCAACAACAATAGACACACAACGTTCAATGCGTCCTCCCAGAACAACTTGGTCATCAGCGATGGAACTGCAAGATCAAGCCACCATGAGATCCACCCTGGAGCATGCATCATGTTGTACGAAGGTGGGTCTGATGAACCCATCTGCTTTACCCCTCCAACTAAGCCCGTCTTCTCAGCCACTATCAAACTGTTTTCCCGCACTATAGTAGTAAAGTTGAACCCTGCATGTGAGGCCACAGTGAAGCGCACACTGGAGTACAAGCCGAGGATGAAGGAGTGGTGGAAAACTCTGGTTGTTGAGAGGGATGAAGAGAAGCTGACAAATCTGGAGTCTGGCAGCGAGTATGAGATCAGATGCACTGCAGTGGGCAAACAGGAAGAGTTACCAGTCACCAGTGACATCATCAGCGTTCGCCTCTGAGACACCCTTGAAGGGACTGAATAGCGCGTAGAGAACTTCCCAACAGAGTGGGCTACAGCATGTAGGATGTTATTAGATGCAAGGTCACAGGTTCCCAACCTTTGTCCTGGAGTGTCCCCTTATCTGAACATTTCAGTGATTGTCCTCATCCCAGTGCCAACACTTCAAGTCATGAATGTCTTAATGAGCTGATTAGTCGGATCAGGTGTGTTGGGAAATGTGCAGGGCAGTGGGTCCTCCAGGACCAGGGTTGGGAACCACTGGGCAAGCCAATAGGTAGATGCACAAGATCTAACCCTGGCCATAAATAGTACTTCTGCTCCTCAGACACAGAAGTCTCCTCCCCTTCCCACTCAAATTTCAACCTGTTTTGGTCACAACTCAGCAAGACAGAAGTGATCGCTGAACAAAAGGCTAAGAGTGGACACTTTTTGTTGGGACAAACTGAAGAAGACTGGGGGCTTTATCTTAGCAACTTTAATGTATCTTAGAACTTACCTCAGCTCATCAGCAGAAACTATTGCCTAGCATGTCTAGCATGTGTACTATGAATGCGGGCGCTATTATGCATGCATTGCGGTCTTGTGGCAAAATATAAGCCTACTGGACAGGGCATCATCTTGCTAAGCAAAAAGAAATGTCAGTATTTGCAATGTCTCAGCTCCATCTCTCAATAAACATATATAGGTGTAGAATTATTGCCGTTTAAAAATGTACACATACTTTCCATGCAATATATTTTGATATTAGGTCAAAGCCGACAGACGGTTCTACTGAGATGATATATTATTTACTGCACTCTAGGTCACTATGTGCTGTGTGCCTCCTGCAAGTGCCTATAATCACATTCACTTTTGTTTCATAATTTTTGTGATATCACAGTATTGCACTGTATTAAATCATACTGTTGGATCCTGAGCCTGTACTGAAATAAATGTATACAATCCAGACATCACTGTATCGTGTCAAATATTGGATTTTGTGAAATCACCACACCCCCTTAGTCAAATATAATGAAATATACATATCTGAGAATGCTGTAAGGTACATTCTGTCTAAAATCCATTTAAACCCAATTGTGTAAGAAATCATCAGTAAACACACATTTGTTATATGCCTGCACTCTTTCTGTGACAGCCTGGTTCATTTTTCCCTTAAAATAATAACCCATATACCACACGCCTCTATATTTCTGCACACATATTAATGTTTACACAAGCCACATTCAATGTGAACATTGTCTCCTGCACAAACACCTGTCGCCTCTGTGAGGTCTTTACACTGTGTGTATACAATGTTGTGGTTTATTTAGTGTATATACAGTGTTCTGTACAATCTGGAAGATTTCTATGTCAGTTTTCTATCCCATTTATTCTATTATTTCTCATTTATTATCTCCATCAGACTAACTGCACATATGGAATATGAACAGCAGCACATTTCTTAGTTTTATTTCAGAACTTATTACTGTATAATTGTACATTGGAATAGTGCAATACTAGTGTATATTGTGTACATGTGTATATTCAGAGTCGGTGTGTGTGTGTATATATATATATATATATATATATATATATATATATATAAATAAATACAATTTAAATACAAAAAGTGTATAAATATTTAAGAAGAAAAAGAAATATATATTTCTTATATATATATATAATTGTATTTAAATTCTATAAGAGGGCTACGCACCTAAGATTTTCACTCACCTTCCACCTGTGTAAATGTGATGTGACAATTGAAAAACATGGCTTTCATATCAAATTACCTTTTCCGCTGAGTGCGCTGTTGCCCCCGACCTAACGGGATGATTGACAGGTTGCGAAGTCTGTGAAAATGAAAATGAAAATCTGGTCAAATGCATTATAAAAGGTATTTTGACACAGACTGACTGCAGTAGGCGAAAATATGTAACTGCAAACAGGAGAGGCTCTGCTTCCCTTCTACGTTTGAATTTTGCTGTCTTTATAGCTTTGTGTTGTCTTTGATCATCCAATTAAAGCGCATTCCTAGAGACTGAAGATGCATTTAAGGCAAGACATCGTTTATTATTTTGAAACCATTATCAGTCACGTTAAGTATAAATATGCAGCTTTGGAAATGCATTCTAATTTAAATAAAGCTACTTGGAAAGCGCCTAAATCTCTGTGTAAATAAAATCCCACAAGGCCATTTAAAATGCTTCAACTGGATTCGAGTTTTCATTCTGAACTGAAAATCGCACGAGTGGGAAATTTAAATGAAAACAATTTAAAAGAATACATTTTACATAGTACACTTTCATCTTCATTTGGCTGCTGATACGCTTCCATAGGGTAGACCCTTCCAACCTGGCTGTGACCTTGGAGTCCTCAGAAACCATTTATTCGTTCAAAGTTCAAAATTTATCAGTGCAAGCCATTTGAATACAAACCTCTGCCTACAAGCAAAGACACACGTAAAACGCACCTTTACTCTATGAAACGATCCGTTTAATATAACGGAGCTGTAGGAACAAAACCTCATATATCCAAAAACGTTACAGGAGAAGGAAAACAACATGCTTTACTTTTAATGTAAGTCAATGGAACCAGACGTCTTTCCAAGTAATTCTAGGCCGTTTCTTCTGGTCCATTCGTTATAAAATGTACACTAGGGCTGCAACAACGAATCGATAAAATCGATAATAATCGATTATTAAAAGTGTTGGCAACGAATTTAATTATCGATTCGTTGTGTCGCACGATTTATGTTTCACTCGCCTTGTCATATTAGCTTACGTCACCTGCGGCGTGTCGTCAACGCAAAAAAAAAAAGAGCGAGTTGAACATAGCGAGGCGGAGCCGGAGCGGAGGCGGATTCTTTAAAATAAGTTTAACATTAAGTTAACATTTAACATATCTTTAACATATAAATAAATTCTACAAAGGAAACATGACCAACGCAGAGAAAAGGGAGATGGATGTGCAGCAGCATGGCAGTTGCAGTAGCACCTCCACCGATACTCCAGGTGCTGAATCAGGACCTCGTGCCACCCTATTGGATTCTCTCCTTGGATCTGATGGTGAAGACGAGGACAGAGCAAACGAAGGGGACGATGTTCAAATCCAAGTGAGAAATGAAGTCCTCACATACTTTGGAGAAAGAAACATTGCCAAGGAACAAAATGCAGTGCAGTGGTGGAAAGCTAACAGAGATAGATATCCTATATTGGCTAGGCTAGCCAAGTCCTATTTATGCATTCCTGGTACTTCAACACTTTTTGCAATGCAAAGTTCCTAAAGAAAGGGAGTGAGTGAGTTTGTATCAGTGAGTTAGTTTGTATTTAGTGTTTGCATCAGAGATGCACTTATTTTTCTTTGTTTAATTTATTTTATTATAATTTATTAATAAATGTTATTTGATTTAATCTATTATTTAATTATTGTAAGCATTTATTTGTTCTGTTATTCAATGTTCTATTTCTGAATAAAGACATGGAAATGACCACCACCCTCCGATTCATCGATTAATCGAAAAACTAATCGCCCGATTCATCGATTATTGAAATAATCGTTACTTGCAGCCCTAATATACACACCATGTAAAGGACAACAGGCACTTTCACATTATGTCAAAAACTGAAAACTGAAAAAAATGAAGATACAAGGTTTTCTTCCGACAGCAGCGATAACAGACTTGCTTTAATTGATGTCAATACTTTACATAAGGAAGAGTATTTGAATCAAGTTCAATGTCGGAGATAAGCTCACTCACTGCATAAGTTTGCATGAGTTTTTTTAAGTAAAGTCAACTAAATTAAGTTTACACTGCGCTCAGCACTCCAGCTCTCACTCCGGCAACAGTGGTTTACTAGGTGTTTTAGATCAGCTAAATACAACAGCATCCACTGAGCAGGTCATCGAAAGGAGTAGTGAGATAAATAAAAATGTTATTTTCTTCGAACTTCTTTTAAGGGTAGTATGTTAACTACATATTAACTGACCTGATAGTCATACAATATCGTCACACTGCCGGTCTCTCGGTCTGACTAACAATTTCTCATGAACTACCTCCTGTTTTGATTTCTACAAGCCAAAATCAAGCAATACCTGAGACAGGAAGAGCCCTGCAATGTGCACTGAAAAGGGAATAAGAGGTTTCACTTTGATCCGCTTCCTGCGGAAGTCTGCATCACATGCCTGTCTGTGTTTTATTCACCCATAAAAGGGAAAGAAAGGTCCTACAGAACAACACTCAGAGAGAGAGGGACATAAAGAGCACATCCACGGCTGAAAGGTGAGGTGGAGTTTCCCATCTTCTTCTACAAGGCTTCAGAAATAAAATCTAAAACTAGATTCAACTTGATGACTTCTCAGTTTAGGGTGGATGCTAAACCACATACAGCACTGTTCAGAATTACGCCAGAGTAATATTTCTGCTGGTTTAACCACTAAAAGCTTCTGTAAATTTATTATGTACTATGTAAATTTAAATACTAGACATTAAACATTTTAAAATGTACTTTCAGTTTTTAGAAGATTCATACATAAGCCTGGAAAGCTCTGGATTGACAGCATTTCGTGTACGTTTATCTGTCTTGAGTTTTGATCACCATTGGCGAGATTTAAGATATAAATTTCATTGTTCACCAGTGAAAAATGTCAACAAACACTTGTGACGTTCGCAGAACTGTTCAGTTTCTAACCGTAGATTAGAGATAATATAGAGAAACATCATTTAATGTGTTTAAAACCGAGTCATTCATAGAGATCACAGGGAGTAATAAGCTAATTACACACAAATTCACCATTTCTAGGGTCCTTTATACTGTTCAAAGCTGCGTTTGCTGGTCATGTACCGGCAGACCAAAAGTTTGGGTGTTACGACTGTTTGGGGTGTAATAAAATGAAATGCTCAATCATTTATTTTCATAAAATAAACATAATTCAATTACAGCGACAATTAAAGGACTTTACTCTCCACACCCCACATGTCAAGCCTGTAACAACAGAAAGACCCTTTGTGGTGCTGCATAGAACCCTGTTCAAAAAAGGTTCTATATAGAACCGTTCTCCATCAATCTGAAGAACCCTTCATGCAGAGGCTTCTTTGAAAGTTCATGGTTCTATATTGAACCGTTCTCTTTACTAAAGAAGCCTTGAAGAACCGTCATTTTTAAGAGTGTAGTTTATCGCTTTTATGAATTGCTGTTTATTAATACGAACTAATTTGTAAACAATCTTAAGAAAGCCTAATAATATGTGCAGACGTGTTTAGATGTTGTTGGTTTGTTCCTCCTGTTCTTTCGTTTCCGTTTGAACGTTTATTGACCTCCCGTGAAGTTGCGTCCAGCGCAGCTCCGCTGAAGAAAATCAAGATTTAGCTTCCAAAAGACAAAAAGATTTCATTCAAACTCTTAACAGGCTGTCTTCTTTTAGGTTGTCTTACTATGGATCATCAGAGCCTCTTTAGGATTTTTGAATCTACTTTGCCTCTACATACAGGTAAGTGAGTTAAGATTTATCTGTATGATAGATTTTAAATTTCTATTGGTTTTTAAATGAACTACCACCACCATACATCATAAACTGAGCCTGATGTACATACGGGTGTTCATGCAGTATAAAATGTGCCAACGCATCTGAAATCAAGAGTCAATTTACTAAGGATTTCATTTAAACTGTGCTAACAATATCCCACTTATAATCCCGGATCATGACAAAGCAAAGTTTTGTGAGAAATGAGCTTAATCTGCATTTGAACTTATGGCTTGACTGATATTCATCATACAGTATACATCAGTGAAACTGTAACTAATAATAATAATACTAATAATATTTAGCAGCTTGTTTTATATTGTAAAAAAACACCTCTGAGAGAATTCATGAAAAACAGGAGCTAAGTAAGAGAAACAAGCAAAACTGCTAAGAATTCTGGGAAACTCCCACCCTCTTGTGCAACAATATTTCTATCGTTTGAGATAGGAGTAGACTCGGCTCGGCTCGACTCGCTTTTGGTACCAGCTACTTCATTTTCCACTACAGATATAGCGCCCCCTCAGTGTAGCTGGTTGTCATAGCGACGCCACATGAAATTGCCATGATGCGAGGGAGACAGATGTTGCTCTGAAGATGCTGAAGGCAGCAAGACAAAAGACTGGGAAAACCATCCGAGTTCAGACGACCAGATGATGCTGGTCAAGTGCTACGCTAACCCGGTGGCATAGCCTTGTCTGTGGGAATCCTCTCTGACCAATCAGTAGCCTACAGCGTTTTTATGTCACTTCCTGGTATCGACTCAGTTCACTTGGAACCTCGACGGAGACGGTACCAAAAAAGTCCCAGGTGTCAGAGTACCAACTTTTGCCCAATGGAAAACCAAAAGAAGCGAGCAGAGTCAAGTCGAGTCGGTACCATCCAGTGGGAAAGCGGTTTTACTGTTCATGCAACAAGCAAAAAGTCCTATAAGCAAAACCTGAGCCTGACTACCGTGTTCTACTGAGCAGACATACATGCCACCGATGCAAGAACCGGACTTCATGTTTATGGAAGATGGAACCGCGCTAACGTCGGTGCTATTGATGGTAATGCTGTCTACTGCTATGATGCTACACTTCTGTAGGACTCTTGTGAGACTTTCCATGTTATGTTAGCGGTGTTGCATATTCACATTTCTAGCTTCAACACACACACATCTAAAGTTGAAGCCACTCCAAAAGCTCAACTGCTGGCATTTCATTAGGAACAGGACAGAAGGTCCAGGGTTCTGAGCCTTCTGCACCAGTTTCGGGTACAAACACCACACAAATTCCGCCCTGTTTATTAAAAATCTTCCTCATCCGTATGCACTAGAAGGGGGAACACACAAACGGCTATGTAGTCATTACACATCCCATTGAATTTACTAAAGTTTGAGCAGCTACCGGTCAGTTTTCCATGTACTTTTCTCCATCTTTTACAATAAGCACGTCTGAATTAGCATTGCTGTCACGTTTGGCACGTTGCTGGGAGACGTCTTGTAACAACAGCAGCAGCAGATAAAAAGCATTCTTATATATATTATTATATTCACTGGGTTCATTAGCATCACTATCCATTCATTACTGAACTTGCATTTCCTCTTTCATCTTTGGAAACGGTTGTTCTCAGATTCCTGTATATTGAATCATTCATTTTATTTCCTGATAAACGATGCTACAGTTGTAGTTGATGTTTTTTTTTATTTGTTGTTGTGCTAAATCCAGCTTTTAAGCTCTTTGGTCAAAATACTGACAATTTCATGTGTCTATATTTCATGGAAGCACCTCATGGTTAACAATTCTGATTTTAGGCCTGTGGGGGATTTCATGATTTAATGGTTTCATGAGCTTCCTAGATTTTTGCATTACGCTCTCAAATTGTTTTACAAATTCATAGAAACCGCCATTGGTGTGAAATGAAATCACAGCTGTTAGCTTTCAATTAACTGTTCAATATTTTGAAATTGTATTTGTATTGTATTTTTTTTTTACAGTTTGGAAAGAAACACAAAAAAATACATTAAAATCTCCACAATATTATATTATAATATTATAATTATTATTACATTTAGAGAAAAAATCAAACTCATACACATAAGTGTAATTAGCAAAATCCTGAATAAAGCAAAATAAATCCTTTTCATTACAAAAGTTGTGTAATGCTCGTCTGCAAGAGCATAACTTTAACAGTAAGTATCAGGCAAATTACAGTATATACAGTACTATACAAAACACAGAGATTAAATATGAGATAATCCACTTGCACAAAGAAGGAGAAAAAAACAGGAGCTTCCAAAACTGGAGTTCAAAAATGGATTAAAAGCTACAGAGAAAATGGGTCTCCGAACAACCACCTGGAAGACCCCAACCCCAAAACTGCCCCCATCAGATAAACAGCACTGAAAGCTTTGATCTCTGAGAGAGAGGAGAAGATCAAGCTGCTTCAGATCTGAAAACATCCACAGGTGCTTCTGTCCATCCTTCCACTGTGAGAAGACCACTCAGCGCTGTGGGTCTGAAAGGACGTGTAGCTGATCAAGAAGAACCTCACTGAGAAAAGGAGATGGACACATCAACCAAAGAAGCTGAACGATGGACTGACCACCCCAGAGCCCAGGCCTCAGCACCACTGAATGGGTTTGGAACATGCCATTAGTTGTAATGTTTCCAACAAAATTTAGCTCATATATATGAACAGTTGTCCTAGAAGAAGATATTGTTGTAGTGGTTCATGTGTCGTGCTATGTAGACCGTCCAGACCTGGAGCTAAATTTATAGAAATCATTGAAATCTTTGTCACAAAAATTGCAATTATTTTCTTTATATCTTACAGAAACGATGAGAATACATGTCAGATTGAGAGGTGAGATTTTCCACAAACTTCACAGCTTCAGAAATAAAACCCAAATGACATGATTATAGACGTGATTCCAGGTTGTACTGATTTTACTGTTATAAGTATTTTAATCCTTTTGCCAGGTCATGAGTTTCATTTGATTCATGGCATGTAAGAACATAACTGTGTCGGAATTATGCCATGTAGACCATTCAGACCTGGAACAGAATTCGCATAAACAACGTAATTGTTTGCATCGTTTTGGTCAGGAAAAGTACAATACATTCTTCTCATCTTTAAATCACAGATGAAGAGGACGAGGAAGATGAAGAATGCAAAGGTAGGGCGAGACCTTCCACAGACTTCACAGCTCCAGAAACAATGTATTTGTTTTCCTTTGTGTTCATGGTATTCATGTTTACTCTGTCACATGTACTTCATAGGCATCTAATTTGACCTTACCTTAGTCATTGCCTGTGTTTACATGCAAAGAGTTTTGCCTATGCGACTGAATACAATCGGATTACAGACTCAGACTGAGGTGTTTATTCTCACTCTATTCAACAATCCGATGAAAATCTTCGTTTACACGCTCACTACAAGGAATCCGACACAAAATGACGTGCATGAGTGGAGCAGCGCTGAGAGTCCAGTCAGAGTGAGATGAGCAGCAGTGAGCAGTGATTGAGTTTTTAATTACTTTAAACTGATGTCAGACTCAAACGTATTTCCCATGGCCTTATAAAGGAAGTGGCGAGAGGAAGACGTCTGAGACACGTAAGCTGGACGTCCGTCCCACCGCCGTCTTTTAAACCTCAGAGCATGAACTTCTGCTCCGCCGTGTTGAACGATATAAACCTTTCGCTGTGACACGACGCGCATGCGCAGAACTTACTTACATGTTCCGAGTGGAATGTAATCGGATTCAGGTGTGTACACGGATATTATTCTTCTATTTACCGGATTATTAGTTACTCCTTCGCATTAATAAGCAGCGCAGCTGGTTTCGTGGAACGTTAAATCTGCGATGAGGGACTGTCAAACACTAAGAAGTTGCAAAGATGAAGTCGCTTCTCTTTCGAATTTTCTTGTTCCACCTTAAATGGTGCCACATTTACATTCAGCGCCTCAGTCAGAATTTAAGGTGGAACGGAGACATTCAAACAAGAAGCTGGAGAATAAGAAGTGACTTCAGCCTTGTAAAACAGCCAAACGATGAGAGACATTTTACAGTAAGCTGCTCTGCTTCTGAGGAAAAGTGTCCTGTGTTTTCCTTTATATTTTTAGTCTATACTAGGACATCAGCACACACTGAGACGTACTGGACATTAAATGCTGTGGTTCTCAAGGTGGTTTGATTTTTCTTGAAAGGACTAAATGGCTCTCCTTAACATTTGGGTTGAGACTCCTGACCTAACCTGACTTTAATGCAGAGCCGGTCAGATTTCTCGCTCATTCAGCTGTGTTTTTGTTATGTGCCGCCACAGACTGTCCAGACGCTGCACTTACCCACTTCCATGATCCGCCCTTTGCATTCCGTCAGCATTATGTTAGCCGCGGCGGTGCAGACTGAGCACGGTGATACACGGTGAACATGCATATGTTACAGAGGTGCCGTGATTGCGTCATTTCAGATCTAGAGTGCACAGGTCGGGTGAGACTTTCTGACAGACTTCACACCAGACTTGCAGTGCTAGTCACGCAAGCTTTGGTGTGAGAAGCAGCAGCCATGTGTTTTTCCTCTTATCGCTGTTGTCGGATCAAAACTTTGTATCTCCAAAATGGTAACTTTACAGGAGAAGGTAAAAACATACTCTACTGTTAATGTAAGTCAATGGAACCAGATGTTTTTCCAAGTAAGTTTAGATCATTTCTGCTGGTCCAATCATCATGAAATCTACACACAATATACAGGACCACATGTACTTTCACGTCATGTCAAAACCTGAAAAACTACAAAAATCACACAAGATACAAGACAGGTACAAGGTTTTGTTCCAACAGCAGCGTTATGTTCGTCTTCTCCTGTATGTGAATGTCAAAACATCTTCCACAAGGCACACATCCTGAATATTAGACCTCAGCTAGCCCAGATTCATATTAACAACATGTTAGTAAAGCTAGTTCATGTGCAGATACATTAGTCTCGGTGTTTACTGCGATCTAGACTGCTCAGTGCTACAAATGTGATTAGATTCATTGCTAATTCCATGATTACTCCGTTTGTTATTTTCAATGAATTTTCCAGGCCTGGAAAACCAAATTTCTATATTCCATGACTTTTCCAGGATTTTCATGACAGTACAAACTCCGTAAAATAATATTTAATATTTAATAATATAGACGTGATTCCAGGTTGTACTGATTTTACTGTTATAAGTATTTTAATCCTTTTGCCAGGTCATGAGTTTCATTTGATTCATGGCATGTAAGAACATAACTGTGTCAGAATTATGCCATGTAGACCATTCAGACCTGGAACAGAATTCGCATAAACAACGTAATTGTTTGCATCGTTTTGGTCAGGAAAAGTACAATACATTCTTCTCATCTTTAAATCACAGATGAAGAGGACGAGGAAGATGAAGAATGCAAAGGTAGGGCGAGACCTTCCACAGACTTCACAGCTCCAGAAACAATGTATTTGTTTTCCTTTGTGTTCATGGTATTCATGTTTACTCTGTCACATGTACTTCATAGGCATCTAATTTGACCTTACCTTAGTCATTGCCTGTGTTTACATGCAAAGAGTTTTGCCTATGCGACTGAATACAATCGGATTACAGACTCAGACTGAGGTGTTTATTCTCACTCTATTCAACAATCCGATGAAAATCTTCGTTTACACGCTCACTACAAGGAATCCGACACAAAATGACGTGCATGAGTGGAGCAGCGCTGAGAGTCCAGTCAGAGTGAGATGAGCAGCAGTGAGCAGTGATTGAGTTTTTAATTACTTTAAACTGATGTCAGACTCAAACGTATTTCCCATGGCCTTATAAAGGAAGTGGCGAGAGGAAGACGTCTGAGACACGTAAGCTGGACGTCCGTCCCACCGCCGTCTTTTAAACCTCAGAGCATGAACTTCTGCTCCGCCGTGTTGAACGATATAAACCTTTCGCTGTGACACGACGCGCATGCACAGAACTTACTTACATGTTCCGAGTGGAATGTAATCGGATTCAGGTGTGTACACGGATATTATTCTTCTATTTAACGGATTATTAGTTATAAATTAAATATTTAGAAAATCGATTCTGACATCTGTGAATTGACTCAGAATCATTCATGATCAGGATTAGGTGGACATCGAGTTCATGATAACAAAGACATATTTAATTAGCCAGTGAACTGAGTCATCTAGCTGAAGGTCAGTGTGGGAGGCATCAGTTTTCCAAGGTGTGGGGTGGTAATGTATTTATTAGGCTGTCCAAGTTTTGCAATGATTTTAGTCCCATCCAAATCCGCAATGCCAGTGACTTTTGATGCAGCTTTTACGGTATTTATGAGAGAAATGTAACGAGAGTCACTTCACAAGGACAACAAAGTAAAATCAAACAGTGTAAAATCAAATCAGTGAGTGAACCCCAGCAGCGTTAACGCAGCTGCAGCATGTGATGTTTGTTTAGCCGCGGCGGTGCAGACTGAGCACGGTGATACACGGTGAACATGCATATGTTACAGAGGTGCCGTGATTGCGTCATTTCAGATCTAGAGTGCACAGGTCGGGTGAGACTTTCTACAGACTTCACACCAGACTTGCAGTGCTAGTCACGCAAGCTTTGGTGTGAGAAGCAGCAGCCATGTGTTTTTCCTCTTATCGCTGTTGTCGGATCAAAACTTTGTATCTCCAAAATGGTAACTTTACAGGAGAAGGTAAAAACATACTCTACTGTTAATGTAAGTCAATGGAACCAGACGTTTTTCCAAGTAAGTTTAGATCATTTCTGCTGGTCCAATCATCATGAAATCTACACACAATATACAGGACCACATGTACTTTCACGTCATGTCAAAACCTGAAAAACTACAAAAATCACACAAGATACAAGACAGGTACAAGGTTTTGTTCCAACAGCAGTGTTATGTTCGTCTTCTCCTGTATGTGAATGTCAAAACATCTTCCACAAGGCACACATCCTGAATATTAGACCTCAGCTAGCCCAGATTCATATTAACAACATGTTAACAACAGATACATTAGTCTCGGTGTTTACTGCGATCTAGACTGCTCAGTGCTTCAAATGTGATTAGATTCATTGCTAATTCCATGATTACTCCGTTTGTTATTTTCAATGAATTTTCCAGGCCTAGAAAACCAAATTTCTATATTCCATGACTTTTCCAGGATTTTCATGACAGTACAAAATCTGTAAAATAATATTTTAAATGAATTCCTATATTAACACAAATCCATCTTTACTTGTTTTTGTATATCACTTTCTTGAACTGTGGTTTTCCTGTTCTTTCATTTTCACTCTTATTTTAACGTATTTTAACGTTTAAGTTGCACAGTTTCACAAACACAAGAGCCACTGACAATATTCCGCTTCTAAAAGACCAAAAGGCTTAGCTGGAACAGTAAAAAGAAACGTAACAAATGTTTTTGTTTTAGGTTCTGCTGCTATGGACAGTGAGGATTTCGACATCGTGGAGGTGGCTGGCCTGGGCAGACCATTCCAGCTCGGCATGGCTTATGATTATAGAAAGCACAAACTCCTACCAGGTACTGAATTAAGATTGAACTGGGAGCAGCAGAAACACAGATAAACATATAAAAGTTGGCAATACATTTCAAACAGAAATAACACCACAAAGCAAAACAACAGCTTTTTAGGCAAAACACAGTGGGTCTTTGAGTTTGTACAGTGTGGCTGTGATGCTTACTTAAAAGAACTCCTCACCATCGTATATGACTGGCCCTAATGACCATGTTGTGTGTTCTGAAACCCCCACCCCTCCCCACCTACGACTGGCCCTAATGACCATGTTGTGTGTTCTGAAACCCCCACCCCTCCCCACCTACGACTGGCCCTAATGACCATGTTGATTGTTGTAAAACCGCCCCCCCCCCAACTATGATTGCTTTTATTGAACATGTTGTTTGTTCTGAGAACCCCCGACTAAGACTGGCCCTACTGACCATGTTGGTTGTTCAGTGACCCCCCCCCCCCCCCCGACTAAGACTGGCCCTATTGACCATGTTGGTTGTTCTGAGACCCCCCTGACTAAGACTGGCCCTATTGACCATGTTGGTTGTCCTGAGACCCCCCTGACTAAGACTGGCCCTAATGACGATGTCGTTTGTTTTGAGACACCCACCCCCCACCTGAATATGACTGGCCCCATTGACCATGCTGCTTGTTCTGAGATCCCCCATCTATGACTGGTCTAATGACAATGTTTGTTTTGAGGCCCATTGCTTATTATCACATTTATCAAAAGTTATTCCTGTTTGCTCTTGCACAGGGCTGACCTTGTGGGATTATGAAGGACTTCAGGCTAAAATTTGTGTCAGTGACCAATATGACACCAAATTCGACCTCTTGTCCTCAGACAGCAGTGACGATAAGACGTCTACAACGAAGATAAGTGCCTACCTGAAAATCGCTGCACTGTGCAGAATAGTGGACGTTAGTGGGTCATGTACATATTTTACAGATGAGAAAAAGTCTGAAAAGAAGGCAAAGCTCACGTTATCATACCACGCCACCACAAAATTCAAGCAACTGTCCATGGACCACCTGACTCAGATATCTTACTTGAGTGAGCTGAAAGGAACCGGAGCAACACACATAGTTGTAGCCATCCTATATGGCGCCGATGCTTACTTTGTGTTCGAAAGAGAATTGGATTCACACAAAAACAAGTGGGAGCTGGAGGGAGAGCTAAAACTCACCATCCAAAAGCTTTCATTTTTAGCGACAGGTGAACTTGGAGGTTCAGGGGAAAGGAAGGACAGTGAAAAGCACGAGTTTGAAAAAACAAGCTGCACTTTCCATGGGGATTTTAAGTTAGAATCTAATCCATGCACCCTTCAAGACGCATTACAGGTGTACACAAAACTTCCATACATGCTCGGAGAGAAAGGAGAACATGCAGTTCCGCTCCAGGTATGGCTCTATCCTCTCTCCAAACTACCCAAGTCAAGACTGGAAGAATCAGACTGTATCGTCAGGGAAATAAGTGACACGCTTAACACACGCATGTCACACGCCATCGATCGTTTGAATATGATAGAAGGGAAAGTTAATGACCTCATGAACAATGAAGTCGCCAAATCGCTTGCTTTATTTCACAGCAAACTTCAGGATCTGAAGCAGAAGTTCAGCCAACACAAGGCAGACTTCATGACGAACCTTGCTCATCTGCTGCCACTCATTCGTGGGTATGATAAGGAAGAAAGTGACCTTGTTGATCTCCTGCAAACTTATGAGGATTCCCTGTTTAACAGCCCTGCGATGGACCGGTGGTTAGAGTACAGAAAGATGGAATCGGACGTGCTAGGAAGCTTCTTAAAGCAGCTGCGAGAGACCGGGGTCAACCTGGACGAAGATCTTCACATTCTCCTGTCAGACGCAGAAATCGAAAATGTGGTCAGTTTCACCTTCACATCTCTGGATCTGCCAGACGAATTCCTGTCAGATCTTGCGAAACCAGATGAAGCTGAGAAAAAGACACCTGATGAAATTCCAACGTGGTTAACAAGAGGCATCATTAAGACAATGAGGAAGAACCTGAGCTTGTTCAAAGACCTGAAGAGATCCAACAACGATAGACACACAACGTTCAACGTGTCCTCCCAGAACAACTTGGTCATCAGCGATAGAAGTGCAAGATCAAGCCACCATGAGATCCACCCTGGAGCATGCATCATGTTGTACGAAGGTGGGTCTGATGAACCCATCTGCTTTACCCCTCCAACTAAGCCCGTCTTCTCAGCCACTATCGATGTGTGCTCCCGCAGTATAATAGTGAAGTTGAACCCCAAATGCAGAGCCACCGTGAAGCGTACGCTGGAATACAAGCCAAGGACGAAGGAGGGGTGGAAAACTCTGGCTGTTCAAAGGGATGAAGAGAAGCTGACAAATCTGGAGTCTGGCAGCGAGTATGAGATCAGATGCACTGCAGTGGGCAAACTGGAAGAGTTACCAGTCACCAGTGACATCATCAGCGTTCGCCCCTCAGACACCCTTGAAGGGACTGAATAAAGAATACCGAAAAAGGAACCGCCCAACAGAGCAGGCTACAGTACGTAGACATTATTAGATGCAAGACCACGGGTTCCCAATCCTGGTCCTGAAGTACCTCCTACCCTGAACATTTTAGTGATTGCCCTCCTATCAACACATACACAATGTCTTGTTAATGAGTTGATTACTTGGATCAGGTATTGGGAGCAGAAAAACACTGAAATGTGCAGGGCAGGGGGTTCTCCAGGACCAGGGTCGTGATGCACAGGACCATAGACTATAGCTAGATGCCTGCCTATATACCTAGATGCTATATAGCATACCTCTGCTCCTCTGTCACGTAAGCCTGCCAACGTCCCACACATTTCAATTTCAACCTGCTTTGGTCACAACACTGTCAAGCAGTAATTAGGAATGACTGGATGAATAGTAATGAAATGTATCTCCATCAATGTACATTTATTGTTCTTCTTACTTTACATATTATATCTTATTCCAGCTCATCTCCAGAAAATATTGGCTGTCGTGTCTAACAAGAGTGTGCTGCAGACGTAGGCACCAGAGGTGTGGACTCAAGTCATGTGACTTGGACTTGAGCCCGACTCGAGTCATGATTTTGCTGACCTTACTCTCGACTCGAGAACATCGTGAAAGATTTGCGACTCAACTTTGACCTGAATGCCAATAACTCAAGACTTCAACGTCAAGATTCTGAAAGACTCAAGAGAGTGGAAGAAACACAGTCGGTTACTTTTTATGTGAATGGATTTGTTTGCTACCGGAAACTGAATAAACAGCAGCGTCGTCAGATTTGCGTTACGTGCTTATGCTCGGCTTATTTAATTTCGGAAGACAAGCGAAGCACTTTGAGTTCAATCTCGCTTCCATAAGCTGGAGATGCATCAAACGCAAGTCACGCATCAACAGCACCACTAAACCCTCACTCAGCGCTTAAACTCCAGCCTTACAGGAACATGATAGCAAAACAAAAGAACTAAAGGAACACATCTCTCTATCTGCAGGTAAAAACAAGCCTAACGTTCACCACAAGGCTGAAGTTGATTTCTTCTTCGCCAGCTTCATGTTGGAATTTGTCATTCCACCTTAAATGGCGCAGATGGCGCCGGAACGGAAAATTCAACTAAGAAGCAGCTGGTGAACAAGAGTCAACTTCAGACATTCACCATCATTTTGCTGTCTCTTCTGTAAATGTTGTTCAGCTCAGTCGTTTTGGCTTCCTTTGTCATTTAAATTCAACAGTGTTTTTAAAACTCTTTCCATGTGTAGTGCACTACTCTGTGTATAAGAGTCTGCCACGCACTCTTAAGAAGGATGGTTCTTCAAAGGTTTTTGGTAAAGAAAATAGGTCTAAAAAGAACCATGAACACATTATTAAAGGGTTTTTTGCATCATGACATGGTTCTTTAGATCGAAGGAGAATGTTCTGTAGATTGAAAAGGGTTCTCCTATTGCTTTACACTGTAAGAATAGAAGAACCCTTTAGGTGCTATATAGAACCCTTTTCAAAAAGGTTCTATGTAGAATCATCGATAGCACATTCTTAAGAACCTCTTTATGATGCAAAGAGTACTTTAACCATGTAAAGGTGTCTTTGAGTGTTTTTAGAACTATTTTCTAACCCTTGAAGAACCATCCTTTTTACTATGTACCATGGATTTTGTTGGAAGGATAAAAAATGAACTTATGCTGCTAACATGCCGTCGGTAAAAGGCTACAGTACTGTTACCGTTATTCAGTGATGTGGCCTTAAATTAGCTGAAGAATGCAGACTGACTTGTTTAGGACTTGAAGATCAGGACCTGTACTGTACTGATCACCTGTACTGACTCGGGACTTGAATCGAGACTCGACTATCTTGACTTGGGTCTTGACTCAGGACTTAAGTGTCAAGATTTGACTTCCTTGATTTCCCACCTCTGGTAGGCACTAATATACATGTGTTCTGATGTAGACAAAGTACTGCAATGTTGTTTGCTTGACATATATACTCACATATATATACATACTCACTTTCGCTCCATTATTACATTATTTGTTTGTTCCATGATTTGCATGTTGGATCGATTCATAAGAATGTACCAACTCAACGTACCTTAATGTACCAAGTTATATCACAGATCACATCATATCATTGTATCTTGAGCATGTACTGAAATAAATGTGCCATACTAGACATCACTGTATCGTGTGAAATGATGAGTTTTGTGAATCAATAATGAATTTTTTGTAATCAAATACACACACACATCTTCTAAGCCACTTCTCCTTCTGGGTCTGGGGGGTTCTGGAGCCTATCCCAGCGGTCATCAGGCAGAAGGTAAGATACACCCTGGACAGGTCGCCAGTCCATCGCAGGGCAGACAGACAGACACATTCACTCACACATAGGGACAATTTACCATGTCCAATTGGCCTGACTGCGGGGGGAAACCAACGCAGACACAGGGAGAACATGCAAACTACACACAGAAAGGACCCCAGTCGCCCGGCCGGGGAATCGAACCCAGATCCTACTTGCTGTGAGGCGACAGCACAACCCACCATGCTGCCCTAATCAAATACAATGAAATATAAATATTTAGGGGAAATGCACTGTCATGAGATATATCAGGTCTATTTAAACACGCACTTCAACCCATATGCGTCCTTTTTATGTCAGAGCTTGGTCCACTTCTTCATTAAATTAATTCCATGTTACCACTCATTTCACCATTTTACACAACACATATCACGTGAATGTTGTTTTCTGCATTTCCTGTCTACTTTGAGAGGTTTTTACACTGTGTGTATACAGTGTTGTGTGTTGGGAGCTTACGTTTACATTTACGGCATTTGGCTGACGCCCTTATCCAGAGCGACTTACAATTTGATTAATTTACACAGGTAGGCCAAGCCGGTGTTAAGAGTCTTGCCCAAGGACTCTCATTGGTATAGTGTAGAGTGGTTACGCAGATGGGGCTTGAACCCCAGTCTACAGCACAGAAGGCAGAGGAGTGATCGATGATGAGTATATACAGTTTGGAAGCTGTGATTATATCACATGGATGTGTTCAACTTCATCAGCAGTGTGCCTGAGTTAATTTAACGAAAGAACGTATAACATGCAGAGTATGCAGAGTATTTCAGGTGAAAAATATCAATACACAGAATCTCAAGTATCAGTGTTTCAGTGCTTAAATAATGGATAAGACACAAAGTTTTCTTTTGGAGGCATAATTTACAGTCAAAACGTTAGAAACGGAATCATATGACATGGTAAGCAAAAGTATGTGTTAATATTACAAATATCACATCGTTATTATATCTTGCAATACAAACAAACCTGGTAATACATCATGGTAATACACCATGTATGTGATATCACGGTAACATATCACAATAATACTGTATCACTAGTACTGTATCATTACTGTAGTACTGTTTTCGTGTCATATCCTGTCACTATTACATTATTAATACCATTATTACACATCATAGTAATATATGTTTGTAACAAAATGGCACATTGCATCATATTAACATTCTATCACAGTAACATCATATCACAATATCATATCACCATAGTGCTGTATTATGACAACATCACATCAGCATAATATGTATAACGACAGTATCATGCTGTGATGTCACAATAATATTGCATAGTTATAACATCATATCACAGCATCATTGCATCATTGCTATACTGCATTGTGATAGTATCATATCAGGTGATATCGTAACACGACAATATCATACTGTAATAATACGGTATGACTGCAATGTATTGTGATGATATTTTATCACCATAATATTGTATTATAATATAACAACCTCGTATCAGGGTGATATGATATTGTGGTAATAGTGTATCATTATAATATCATGTCAGTATAACGTCATATGATGATAATACTGTATCATGTTATTGCACCGTCATCATATCGTACTGTGATAACCCTGTAGGGTGATTATACTCTACTAGGGGCAGGGGTCTCGGGTGATTCCCACCCGCAGGGAAAGCCATGCAGCAGTGGGGGTTGTTATTCACACTCTACTAGAAATAGAGATGAGTCAGTGAGAAAGCAGGGAAAGTATCCTCTCTCGCTCTCATTAGGAAAGGCCTTGACTGGCTGCTGTGAGACTAAAATACACTGGGCTATTCATCCGTTCCTGAAACATCCCACCTACTTCCCCTCAGTCTGGTCACCAGAAGAGCGGACAGCACGGCAACTACATACCATCATGATGCTTAGATATTTTCATGATATGTAACGGGAAAGGACAAAGTGAGTCAGCAAAACAGCAGAGCCACGTTTACCAAGGCTATGAGCACAAAGACGGCAGCTGAGAGCCAATCAGCTACTTGTTGCTATGCAGTTTATTCAGCTCCTCTACACTGGCTGTTGTTGTTTACTATAATTGGTCAAAAGTCTTGCAGTTGTCCAGTGCTTAACAAATACTGACCTTAACCGTCATACACTCACTAAAGAGTATCCTGACATAAGTTATCACAATAATGTTAATATATGACCATGGCCATGTGTAACACATACGTATGGGTGCGAGGCTGATTGTGTATTGTGGTGCGAGGCTGACTGTGTATTCTGGTGCGAGGCTGACTGTGCATTGTGGTGCGAGGCTGACTGTGTATTGTGGTGCGAGGCTGACTGTGTATTGTGGTGCGAGGCTGACTGTGTATTCTGGTGCGAGGCGGACTGTGTATTGTGGTGCGAGGCTGACTGTGTATTGTGGTGCGAGGCTGACTGTGTATCCTGGTGCGAGGCTGATTGTGTATTCTGGTGCGAGGCTGATTGTGTATTGTGGTGCGAGGCTGACTGTGTATTCTGGTGCGAGGCTGACTGTGTATTCTGGTGCGAGGCTGACTGTGTATTGTGGTGCGAGGCTGACTGTGTATTGTGGTGCGAGGCTGACTGTGCATTGTGGTGCGAGGCTGACTGTGCATTGTGGTGCGAGGCTGACTGTGTATTGTGGTGCGAGGCTGACTGTGTATTGTGGTGCGAGGCTGACTGTGCATTGTGGTGCGAGGCTGACTGTGCATTGTGGTGCGAGGCTGACTGTGCATTGTGGTGCGAGGCTGACTGTGTATTCTGGTGCGAGGCTGACTGTGTATCGTGGTGCGAGGCTGACTGTGTATCCTGGTGTGAGGCTGATTGTGTATTCTGGTGCGAGGCTGATTGTGTATTGTGGTGCGAGGCTGACTGTGTATTCTGGTGCGAGGCTGACTGTGTATTCTGGTGCGAGGCTGACTGTGTATTGTGGTGCGAGGCTGACTGTGTATTGTGGTGCGAGGCTGACTGTGTATTCTGGTGCGAGGCGGACTGTGTATTGTGGTGCGAGGCTGACTGTGTAATGTGGTGCGAGGCTGACTGTGTATTGTGGTGCGAGGCTGACTGTGTATTCTGGTGCGAGGCTGACTGTGTATTCTGGTGCGAGGCTGACTGTGTATTGTGGTGCGAGGCTGATTGTGTATTCTGGTGCGAGGCTGATTGTGTATTCTGGTGCGAGGCTGACTGTGTATTCTGGTGCGAGGCTGATTGTGTATTCTGGTGCGAGGCTGACTGTGTATTCTGGTGCGAGGCTGATTGTGTATTCTGGTGCGAGGCTGACTGTGTATTGTGGTGCGAGGCTGATTGTGTATTCTGGTGCGAAGCTGACTGTGTATTCTGGTGTGAGGCTGATTGTGTATTCTGGTGCGAGGCTGACTGTGTATCTTGGTGCGAGGCTGATTGTGTATTGTGGTGCGAGGCTGACTGTGTATTCTGGTGCGAGGCTGATTGTGTATTGTGGTGCGAGGCTGACTGTGTATTCTGGTGCGAGGCTGATTGTGTATTGTGGTGCGAGGCTGACTGTGTATTCTGGTGCGAGGCTGATTGTGTATTGTGGTGCGAGGCTGACTGTGTATTCTGGTGTGAGGCTGATTGTGTATTCTGGTGCGAGGCTGACTGTGTATCCTGGTGCGAGGCTGATTGTGTATTCTGGTGCGAGGCTGACTGTGTATTCTGGTGCGAGGCTGATTGTGTATTCTGGTGCGAGGCTGACTGTGTATCCTGGTGCGAGGCTGACTGTGTATTCTGGTGCGAGGCTGATTGTGTATTCTGGTGCGAGGCTGATTGTGTATTCTGGTGCGAGGCTGACTGTGTATTCTGGTGCGAGGCTGATTGTGTATTCTGGTGCGAGGCTGACTGTGTATTGTGGTGCGAGGCTGACTGTGTATTGTGGTGCGAGGCTGACTGTGTATTGTGGTGCGAGGCTGACTGTGTATTCTGGTGCGAGGCGGACTGTGTATTCTGGTGCGAGGCTGATTGTGTATTCTGGTGCGAGGCTGACTGTGTATTCTGGTGCGAGGCTGATTGTGTATTCTGGTGTGAGGCTGATTGTGTATTCTGGTGCGAGGCTGATTGTGTATTCTGGTGCGAGGCTGACTGTGTATTCTGGTGTGAGGCTGATTGTGTATTCTGGTGCGAGGCTGACTGTGTATTCTGGTGCGAGGCTGATTGTGTATTCTGGTGTGAGGCTGATTGTGTATTCTGGTGTGAGGCTGACTGTGTATTCTGGTGCGAGGCTGATTGTGTATTCTGGTGCGAGGCTGACTGTGTATTCTGGTGCGAGGCTGACTGTGTATTCTGGTGCGAGGCTGACTGTGTATTCTGGTGCGAGGCTGACTGTGTATTCTGGTGCGAGGCTGACTGTGTATTCTGGTGCGAGGCTGACTGTGTATTCTGGTGCGAGGCTGATTGTGTATTGTGGTGCGAGGCTGATTGTGTATTCTGGTGCGAGGCTGATTGTGTATTCTGGTGCGAGGCTGATTGTGTATTCTGGTGCGAGGCTGACTGTGTATCCTGGTGCGAGGCTGATTGTGTATTCTGGTGCGAGGCTGACTGTGTATTCTGGTGTGAGGCTGATTGTGTATTCTGGTGCGAGGCTGACTGTGTATTCTGGTGTGAGGCTGATTGTGTATTCTGGTGCGAGGCTGACTGTGTATTCTGGTGCGAGGCTGATTGTGTATTCTGGTGTGAGGCTGATTGTGTATTCTGGTGTGAGGCTGACTGTGTATTCTGGTGCGAGGCTGATTGTGTATTCTGGTGCGAGGCTGACTGTGTATTCTGGTGCGAGGCTGACTGTGTATTCTGGTGCGAGGCTGACTGTGTATTCTGGTGCGAGGCTGACTGTGTATTCTGGTGCGAGGCTGACTGTGTATTCTGGTGCGAGGCTGACTATGTATTCTGGTGCGAGGCTGACTGTGTATTCTGGTGCGAGGCTGACTGTGTATTCTGGTGCGAGGCTGATTGTGTATTGTGGTGCGAGGCTGATTGTGTATTCTGGTGCGAGGCTGATTGTGTATTCTGGTGCGAGGCTGACTGTGTATCCTGGTGCGAGGCTGATTGTGTATTCTGGTGCGAGGCTGACTGTGTATTCTGGTGTGAGGCTGATTGTGTATTCTGGTGCGAGGCGGACTGTGTATTCTGGTGTGAGGCTGATTGTGTATTCTGGTGCGAGGCTGACTGTGTATTCTGGTGCGAGGCTGATTGTGTATTCTGGTGTGAGGCTGATTGTGTATTCTGGTGCGAGGCTGATTGTGTATTCTGGTGCGAGGCTGACTGTGTATTCTGGTGTGAGGCTGATTGTGTATTCTGGTGCGAGGCGGACTGTGTATTCTGGTGTGAGGCTGATTGTGTATTCTGGTGCGAGGCTGACTGTGTATTCTGGTGCGAGGCTGATTGTGTATTCTGGTGTGAGGCTGATTGTGTATTCTGGTGCGAGGCTGATTGTGTATTCTGGTGCGAGGCTGACTGTGTATTCTGGTGTGAGGCTGATTGTGTATTCTGGTGCGAGGCTGACTGTGTATTCTGGTGCGAGGCTGATTGTGTATTCTGGTGTGAGGCTGATTGTGTATTCTGGTGCGAGGCTGACTGTGTATTCTGGTGCGAGGCTGACTGTGTATTCTGGTGCGAGGCTGATTGTGTATTCTGGTGCGAAGCTGACTGTGTATTCTGGTGCGAGGCTGACTGTGTATCCTGGTGCGAGGCTGATTGTGTATTCTGGTGCGAGGCTGACTGTGTATTCTGGTGCGAGGCTGACTGTGTATTCTGGTGCGAGGCTGATTGTGTATTCTGGTGCGAGGCTGACTGTGTATTCTGGTGCGAGGCTGATTGTGTATTCTGGTGCGAGGCTGATTGTGTATTCTGGTGCGAGGCTGACTGTGTATTCTGGTTGTTTTCCTCTGCACATTCCTCTCCGTGAACACAGACTCTGTTATGTAAGAGAGATTCCAGACATGGCGCTCGAGGCGCTCTGCTGCTGCAGCAGCTGCACATAGACTTCCACATCACATCACGCTTCACACACACAGAGGGCTGTCACTAATGATCACACTAGCAGTCAATAGCACTAGTTCTGGAACAGTCTTATAGATTCCTGACATTCATCAAACCTGGAGGTTCACAGATCATAAAACCAGGGAAAAATTACGTTTTATTTGTGCTATATTAAAAGTGTGTGACACCTCTTTAATATGTGAAATCTGAAACAGGCATTTAAGTTAAAATATAATAAATAAAAATACATTTTTGATATGTATCAGTCTGTGTATATATAAATATCGCTGCTGGAACAAAACCTTGTTTCTCCAAAATAGTAACTTTACAGGAGAAGCAGAAAAACGTCATGTACTTTGTGATGTAAGTCGATGGAACCCGACGTTTTTCTAAGTCATTTTGGGTCATTTCCTTTGGTCCATTCATCATGAAATTTACAAACAGTGTAAAGGACCGCAGGTATTTTCAAACGAAAAACGACACAACTGGAGATAAACATGGCTTTGTTCCTACAGCAGTGATATGTACATATAGAAGTATAAATATATTTATAAAACCATTTTAGGTGCTTAAATAAACCTATTTTGTAGGTTAAAAGTGCTTTATTGTTCTAAGACGTCCAGTCACTGCTGTCTGACACCAGCCCTGTCAGCCTGACAAACGGGGCTAAGCGCTGTTTCACGTCTGAATTTGGCTTCTTAGTCTGCAGCTTTCTGTTCAAATGATCAGTTCCACCTTAAACAGAGCTGTTACAACTAGCATCTCTCCATGAACCTGAATGCAACTGCTGCACCATTTAAGGTGGAGCATGAAGTCTGAACAAGAAGCCAACTTTAGCTTCCTCTAAGTCATTTGTCTGATGTGTGCGTCCCGTTTATTCACCGTATATTTGCTGGAATATTACATTCACACTCCAGCACCAGCTGCTCCATGGCTGCTCTCGCCTACAAGACCCTGACTGCATAGGCATCCATGTTAGGCTAATGCTAACACCAAAAGGCCAGCTCCTCTGTCCACTGCCTCGAAAACCAAGTGGACTGCATCAGACGATGCTGACTAGACAGCGGGAGGAGACGGAGAACCTTTCGTGTGGAATGCCATTGAAACATCCCTGACTCAGACGCTCGGCTAAACATGCTAACACTAACAGCTTGTTCGTCCCATTATCCGCACATACTTGTGGCATATCTGTGTAGCGGTTGTGCCAAAACTCACCTCGGGAAGAATTTTAACCCATGTAATGTCCACTATAACTGACCACACCATCTATGTTCAATATCATTCCCTCAAGAAAAGGTTCCACACTTCCAAGCAGCTGAGAATAAAGCGGAAAACACAGAAACAACCGGCTAATCAGTTTAGCTGGATCATACAGACACTGAACTAACTCATCAGGTCTGCACCAGATTCATGTTTGCCTAAAAAGAGTCCTCTCTGTTTAATCTGTCAGGTCGCACAAACGGCCGAGTGGGAAAGAGTACAAAAGTCAAGGCTGGCGTTTCTGATAAAGTGGCCGAAGCAGGTCCCACAGATGATCAGAGTAAGATCACAGTATAAGCTCTGCTGTACTGCCGCCGACCCCTGTGGATAACAGATCACCTTGGTCATTACAGCTGCTAATCTGTTAGCCGCTCCTGGCCTGCTTAAGCTAACTATAGTCGACTTTCTCACAACACAAACGCCAGGAAATCCAGTAAATCCCGGGATAGTGTCCCGAACTACAGCCACTCCAGCAGCTATAATAAGAGCCCCGTTGGCCTGTCATTAGCCGGGAGATAAGCAGGTGGACAGTTAAGGCTAGCGCTGTTTAGACTGGAGCTAATGACGGCCTCACGTGCGGAGACACGCGCCGCATTCCTGACGCGCTTCGGCTTCACCCAAGACGGCCACAACGTCACGTTCGCACACTTTAAAGCAACGCTTCTCCCAAAAATGGAATCCCCACAATTATTTTCTCCCCATACCAAACGTAGACGACCAGAGACGTGTTTGGAGTCTGAAGCTAATAAACAATGGCAGTTCATACCCTACAATTAGCATGGTGCTAACTGCACGCCCACATCATTACACGCTGCCCCCAAACTGTGTGAGTCGTTACATTTTTATTTATTTATTTTTATTTTTACCCAATTTTCTCCCCAATTTAGTCGTCTCTAATTCCGCCCGCTACTTAGGACTCCCCCAATCACACGATGCTACCAGTGCGAGGAGGGTGAGGGCAGTACAGGCTTCCTCCGAGACCTGCGAAACCAGCCGGCGCTTCTTTACGACCTGCCGCTCACGCGACGTCACGGGACAGCCGAACGATCTGCTACGTCAGCTAACAGACGCCTGCGCTGACTGGCATCGCGCTGAGTGGCGGGGGAGTAGGGGGGCCATCCTACCCGGCTACGGACGGCTGCAGCATCACCAGGGATCGGACTCGTGATCTCCTGATGACATGGGCCAACGCTTAGACGCCACTAGGGAGCCCTTGTTCAGTATTTCTAATATGATGATCATCATGGACTAAAACATGGACGAATTTCTTTTTGCCATATTACAGGTGCTGTGGTCTGTCCACACATAAAAATCTCTGCACTTTTAGCTCATTTTTTCATTGTTTATTCTTGGACAAAAGTTCTGTTAAAAGGCCCAACAGAACGCTATCTAATCAGAGTAGTTCTCTCTGCGGTATCGAGGTAGATACAGCTGAGCGAGCTCTGCCATTGGTTAGGGCTTCAGGAGCTGGACTGAAGGCCTTACACATCAGATTAGCTACCAACCTAATTAGGAAGTGACAGAGGAATCAACCAACGACGCTTTGGTTTAGAATGGGTGGACAGAAAATAGCTGCAGCTTAAGCCGTGTTCCGGGTAGTTGTTAGGAATGGAAGGCAGCACTGGCAGCTCTGTGCAAGGACTCTTTACTGAGAGCCACTGTAAAAATTATACAGACCAGCTCACATATATATTAATGCCGTTTACTAGTCTCTGTTTAACCACAAACAATCAAAACAATGTTCATGGGCACCAGCATTAGCTTAGCACTAATGTATTATCAATCCCATAGGGGCGCAAACACAAATCAGCATCACTGTAGAAGTGGGTTTTCTGTTTTTTGAGTTTTGATACTGGATTTATGGCCCAAACTGAAGCGCTGGCACTAACAGTCATGACTCACCGCTGGTAACATTGTGTCATATAGCGTCAGAAACCACAGTCAGTCGACTAGAGATACTGAACCACCCAAGAAGCTCTGAGAAGCACGTGGTCTCTACTAGAGGAGCCTTGGCCATCGTGGTTTACTGTTACTGGTCCAGTCCAGCCTAACAGAGTTTATCCAACTGACTCTTTGGAATTGTCCAGTTCAGTGGACTGACTTCCATTTCACTACTGCGTGGATGATTAGTCCAGTCAATTAGGACGATCGATTCACCGAATCAGTCTGACGTCTGCACTTCTACACTCTCAACATGCCCTCAAAGGGCAATTCCACCCATTTTTAAGAATTCCTCCATAATTAAACGGTTGAGCTGTCGCTGAGAGTCGCTCAGAGCGATTAGGTGTGAAACGCTCTGCTCTAGAGAAACTTACTGAGTCACAACGCAGTCGTGAAACTTTTAGTTGCAGACACCAAACAACTTCTGTTTTACTGAAGGTCCTGTGTTTCTAAAGCTCAGTAAGGGCTTCCATAAAAGGGAGGACAGCAAAAACACAGAGACAGTGTCCAGCCATGTCACACGCAAGACAAATACGACCTCCTCCGAGTTTCCTTTGTCAGAAGGTTCTGGACAGGAAGAAGCTGCGCTGTTTGTGGAGCTGCCCGGTGAGCAGGGTGACTGTGCATATAGACCAAGTGAAGTTTATCACAATATAATACAGAGGACAACAAAGTCCATCGCAAATAACGACTAAATCTGCGTCAACACGCAGGGAAACGAGCGCGGGCAGGACGGCCCAGCCGCACACATCAAAGGGCCCAAACCCTACGCTTGTCTGGGGTCTTATTTCAGGTCCAGTTATAACATTAGAGGTTCTGACCTCTCGTTATCCCGTTAGAATTAAACGCCTGTTTTGTTACCGTGCCTTTAAGACTGATATATGTAAATGAGCTCTGTTTTGACTGGCTGCCCTGTACTGAGCCTCACTCAAAAAGCAAGCTGTTATAGTTTCAGTGTGAATGGGCGGAGCTAAACAGCTGTAGGCTGAATGGGTGAGATTTTGGTTTTGGGGGCTTTGGGGCTTTGGCAAGTTATTGATTTACACAAGTAAGGAATTTTTGTTTTTCCATGATACGGACACTCTAAGGTAGTCGGAATTCTGCACATCTGTTGCTGCTAGAAAACCATGTTTACGCTTGTGCTGCGTCCAAATTACACGCATCACATCTGGAGTGCTCCAGCACCCCCCCGCGACCCTGACGGAGAAGCGGCTTAGATAATGGACATCTGGAGTGACGCCTTTAAATCGCATTTACTGTATCTGCTGAATTACAGCTGTATTCAAATATCGCAGCCACTCACGTGAACTGGCACTGCGTCTATTCCCTCTTAAAGAGGCGGCGCTTCCACGGTTCTTTAGTAAAGAGAAAGGTTCTATAAAGAACCATGGGCACTCAAAGAGCCCTTTGGGTTCACTGCATCACGAAAAACTTACGTAGAGAAAGTTGATGTAGAGGTTCTATATACGACCTTTCTGACTAGGGTTCTATACAGCGCACAAAATGGTTCAAGCTTACAACAATAGAAGAACCATTCTGGGTGCTACACAGAACCCTTGTCAAAAAGATCTGACACAGAAACATCTACAGCACGTTCTCCATCAATCTGAAGAACAGTTTCATGACGCTGAGAACCATTTAATCAGGCAAAGGGTCTTGGAGTGTTCATGGTTCCTAATAGAACCTGTTTCTTTACTAAGGAACCCGTGTAGAACCACCTTTTTAAGAGTGTACTGTATTGCTGTGACGTGGCCTGAGCTGTATTAACAGCAGGGCTGGGCAGCTGTGATCATATTCACTGTTACCATGACATCACAGTTTACTGTGCATATCGTCAGCACTTAAAGATGAACAGCCCACCTGGTCCTGGTCAACGGGTCGGTGCAGCTCATGGTGCAGAATGTGGACTGTGAATAACCGCATTCACAGGTCTTGGTGGTACTTTTTAAATGTGGCGCTGCTCCGTCGGTTCCCCCTCATCGAATCTCAGAAAAACGACGAGTCATGCATCCTAAAAGCATCTTAAAGTACGGGGACATTACTTCTCCAGTCTGAAGTGCATCTACTGCCCCTCACTGAGGGCTGCACTTCTGCTGCGTCTGCTGCACACGGTGGGCTGTGTTTACATTCCACTGCCATGTCCTCCCAACACTAAGCATCCCTCTTCACAGCCCTGACCACTACGTACACGGCTCTTCAAGAGCTCTTTAGCCAAGGCAGTGGCTCTGCCTAACTACTTCTTCACGTGGTGAAGTGGAGCAGAAGGTTCTATACAGAACCTTTTTTGAAAATGGTTCTACGTAGCACCAGAAAAGGTTCTGCTGTTGTCACTGGCTCTTGTGAAGCTGGGTGCTCTACAGATGGGCCGTCTGTTGAACAGAACACAGCCCACTGATGTCTCTGCTATTGTCCAGCAGCGGGCCTGGTCCTGCCCTTGCTGCGGACGAAGCTGGAGCTCTGCGCATCCTGCGCGCATTCACGTAGCTGCTGTGCGCAAACGGAGCCGCAGTACAGCGTTACTGGCCTTACCCACCCTGTCAGTCAGCGGACGCCCCTCATAACAGCACGCAGCATCACCACACCGCGGCAGAGGAGCCGGAGACCCACAACACGCACAACACGCACAACTACTCAACCGCTAGGCTGCAGATTCCGGTATGCGCCCTAGATAGGGAGCACGGGGATATTCGGGACCGAGCCACGGGCTCCACGGGCTTTCCAGAGCGAATAAATCCCAGTTTCTCACGCTTCCTTCACGAACACGGCTTTCCGTGTTTCTGTGACCCGAACGCAGCCCGGATCTCTGTCTGACAAAGCGAGGGGAGCGAGGAGCGCCGCTGGATTGAGACGAGGCCCGCTGGTTATAAAACGTTATTCAGCGCAGGCGCCGTGCGGCGTCAGCGCCGCATCTAAAGAGCGCTGCTGGATCAGCGCTCGGACCCCGCGACCTCGCGACGCCCTTAAACGGCGTTTCAGTCTTAAAACACCGACCGTGTCCACAGAGCGGGGGTGCCAGAACTAAATCACAGCCCCCGGCTCGGCTCGGCTCGGTCCGCAGTGATGCTGATGCGCGGCGCTTTGTGCCTCCACACGCCCAGAGCGAGGCGCCCTGCTGGGGCTGCGCTCTGACACTCACCGCGCTGCTGCTCTCCGGGCTCCGGGCTCCTCTCCGGACAGTCCGCGGTCATCCAGCGCGGATAACGGGCTCGGTGACGGCGGTGATGGTGAGGGTGAGGGTGATGGTGCCTCTCGGTGATTTGGATTGTTGTTTTTTTCTCCGGCTGTAACAGCGCCGCCTAGGGCGGGTGGGTCGTAACGTCATCGGGGAGGAGGACGCATGCGCACGTGCACACCCACACCCACCCACCTCGGGGGCGGGGCGAGAGCAGTGGGCGCGATTACAGGGGTCCAAGCACTAGTGTGTGTGTCTGTTTTTTTTTTTGTATGTGTGTGTGTGTGTGTGTGTGTGTGTGTGTGTGTGTGTGTGTGTGTCAGGCCTCCAGATTCTGGCTGTGTTCTATATACCTCTCGTGTACAGCTTGCACCCAAGAGAAGTAAGTAATATGCAGTATGTGACCAACATGACATTCCCCCGTACGCCAAAGACACCCAGATGACGTTCTGCTCCGGACACATATTCCGAAATGTAGCCACTGTATCCACCAGAAAAGAGCTGAAAGTGGCCAGCAATGGTGGCTGAGCAGTGATGGGAGAGCTGAGGAAAATGGGGCAGGTCTTGAGAAGGTTCACTGCCTGATGTTGACAGGCTTCCCTTTAGTTTGGCCCATAGCTTTTGTCCTACACTGTATACTGAACAGTGGACCACTATGAAGAGTAGCATGCGGTGGACAGTCTATCACTGTTGGCACAAAACCTTGAATCTTCATTTCTGTCATTTTTCAGTTTTTGACAAGATTTAAAAGCACCTGTTACTCTTTGCATTATATGTTAATTACATGATGAATGGACCAAAAGAAACGGCCCAAACGGACTTGTAAAACATTCTGGTTCCATTGACTTACATTAAAAGTAGCGTGTGTTTTTTCCTTCTCCTGTAAAGTTCTCATTTTGAAGATACAGGGTTTTGTTCCGACAACAGCGATATAGTACAGCAGTATGCAGTATATAGTATTGCAACATGACATTTTGAACACAGCCTTTGCCCTCCAGTGGTATGAAGAGATCAGGTATGAGAGAAGCTCTCCGTTCACCTCCATTCATTTCAGATGTTCTTCAGGGCAAACCTGAGCTGTTTCAGATAAACATCCCTGTCCTCTTCTACAGAGACTAGACTGTCTGGCATGCGACCCACAGGCCTATCAATCACTTTATAGCCTCAAAACAAATGCTCTTCATGACAGAACAGAAAATAAAGTGATGAAGCTGCAACTCAAAGACTGCGTTGTATTGTCTCAAGTAGAAGCTCCTCAGTGATATAAAGCAGGTTCCGTATATTAGAATAATAGTAATAACAATGTTGTGTAATGCCCTCAAATCGCATGTACTGCATCTGCTGAATTATAGCCGTATTTAAATATTGCACCTACTTATTTGAACTATCAGTTTCTTCAGTATACCTCAGAGTACCGTAGTTTGTCAGTGGTAGTGGTTTGTAAGGCACCAGTCTGGGAATTGTGGGCCAGTACTTTTTCATGTACATATCTGTCAATGCTGATTTATGTTCATACATAAACATTTATGAAATGTAGAAGTTGTGATTAGATCTGCCAGGATTAGCATATTGTGAAATGAAGGAATGCAGGTATTCCAAGATACAATAATTGCTCAGTACTGCAAACTGAAATAAACCAATTTGGGGTTCACTCAAATAAACAGATTTACTGTTTTTGAATCCTGAAATGATATTAATGTTCACTTCTTTAGTTTTACACTGGGTCCACAAGGCTAATGTGCCTAACAAGTAATGGAGGCCTATGTACACATATTAGATGTAGATGTAAAGATCTACATCTACAGACGTATTGGTTCACGAACACACCACCACCAGGTCATGGACCAAGAGATACAGATACAGGAATATATATATATTATTATAAATATTACATTATTTCTGTATTTTTGTGTAATCATAACTAAGGAGACCATAAGAGACCAGAACTGGTCATACTGACAAGCCAATGTAAAACAGTAGAAAAGTATTTTATTTGTACAAAACTTTGCATAAAAACAACATTTTGTGAAACAGTTTGAACGTGGAAATGCCATTTTGCCATTTGTTCACCAAACGTTTGTTTCCCATGTTTAAAAAATAAAAATATGGGCCCATATGAAGGCCTTTTTGTTTGAAAGGTAATTAATTGAAAAATGATAAAAAAAGAGAAGTCGGCATGCATAACTTATACATATGAGATGAGTGGATATTCATCTTTACATCACCTACGTTCAGCTTTGGTAATGAACAAGCCTTTAAGTCTTACAGTACAGGTCACCATAAATAAGAAGATTGTCATAAAACAGTAGAGATTTCAGCCGTACACACTCACACTCACACACTCACACACTCACACACACACACTCACACATACATACACACTCACACACTCACACACTCACACACTCACACACTCACACACACACACTCACACATACATCCACACACTCACACTCACACACTCACACACTCACACACTCACACACACACACTCACACATACATCCACACTCACACACTCACACACTCACACACACACTCATACACTCACACACACACACTCACACATACATCCACACTCACACACTCACACACTCACACACACACACTCACACACACACACTCACACATACATCCACACACACACACTCACACACTCACACACTCACACACACACACTCACACACACACACTCACACATACATCCACACTCACACACTCACACACTCACACACTCACACATACATCCACATGCACACACATGAAAATCCTCTTTAATCCACCATCAGGTGCTTTACAGCAAATGATCTCAGAGTGGCAGTTTGAATAAAAATACAAAGAATTTTTAGACAAAATTATACATTTGTAAGCGTTACAGGCCACTGTGTAAAAATAATCCTATAAAACCGAATTCAGACGTCCGGTCCCGACTGAGTCTGAGTCCGAGTCAAGTCTCAAGTCTACAGTATACAGTATACAGAGGATTTTAGCTTTGTTATTAGCTGCAGACCCAAAAGTAAACCATTAAAATCCTGTCAGGTTCAACATGCCTTCAAATATTGAGCTTTTCTTTATAGAAAAACATTCAGCCTGAAGGACAGAACTGAAGTGCTACACACCGAAAATGCAGCCTTTAAAATAAAGTAGCAAAACAACTTGAAATTGTTGGCTAATCTGTAGCTCGTCTAGAACTTCCAGCTGAAGCATTAGTAAGGAATTTCGAAGGAATGTGACTGTAACTAAAACTCAGCTAGTTTCGCTGAAAACGTTGGCTACTGTAAAAGTTTTGGTAACCAAACGATGTTCTAGACGGTCTAATTTAGTTTCCTTTAATTTCACTGGACTCAAGATTTGGCTCATTGTTTGAAGTCATATCAAACCTGAACTTTAAGGCACTTTCTGGTCATATAACAATGCACTGGCTGGACAGTGTGTAGAATGTAAAGTCGTTTCAAAGAATATGTTCTTGTTTTGCTAGAAACAAACTCAAATGCTTTCTCCAGGCTTTGGTGTCACATAGTTTCAGCACTTTTCCTTTTAGTATAAAAAGGATGATAATCAGTGCCGGCTCTACCTAATAAGCAACATAAGCAGCCCCATGGCCACTAGGGGGGGTCCCCTTACAATATCTGGGTTACTACTCTTCCACAATGTTGTCTAAGATGCTTGAGTGAGGGGGGGGGGGGGGGGGGGGGGGGCGACTAATTAATCGTGTCTCAGAAAGACTGTAAGCATATGGAGTCGAAAAGGTGAAAGAAAGAGAACGCTGGTTCAAGAATGCCGAGAAGGTTATCAGTGATTTAACCTGTACCTGATAACACCCAATGCGAGTATCTAATCATCAGCAATAAACAAATGAGCCAGTTGTAAATTTATAGGACTTAGACAGCTTGTGTTAGAAAATAGCCTCTAGTCTTGCAGGACATCAGCTAGACCCCCTCAAAACACCCTGCTCATGGCCCCTAAAAGGATGGAGCCGGCCCTGATGATGAATGAAAAGATGCTAATCCCAATTCCTGAATAACCCAATTTTTGGAAGGTTGTCTTTCCCATAAAGTGGGTACATTCAGTGGGCATTTGAGTAAAAATAGTAAAGAGTTTTCTAGTTTGCATAGTTCTGTGTGTCTTGGTGTGTAGAGGTAAACAGTCTCTCCATCTTTTTCATATTGCTAGGAAACGTGTTGGTTTCTCCTTAGTGTGTGTAAAAGCCCATTAGCGTAACGTTCATTATCAACAGCAGTCCAGCGCAGAACCATGTAAACAATCAGTAACGTTGGTTCTTGAACAGTGGTGCTGGAAGAGGGGTGCTGAGGGTGCTACTGAGACCCCTAGTGATGAAGAGTCAAACACAGGAAATTATAGCCTTTCGGTAAGTTGGTCAATTAATTATTCTGACATAAATAATTCAATTTAAGATTTATATCGATTTTTGTCGACTCTAAAATGACGACAAGTGTGAGGGAGCTAATCATACGTTTAACACTTTCATCACTCACAAAAAGTGATGTAAAAATTCATCCACTCCTAAAAAGGTTCTAATAATAGTAATATCCAGCCATGCATGTGGATACTTTTTGAGGTATTTCCAAATCTTGGTGTGTTGTGCGAGTAGTTATCATTTCCTAAAGAACTGAAAGGTCAGAAATGGTCAGTCCCACAGAGGTCAGGGTTACGTGCTAGTGAAGGTTTTTATGGTTAGAATTTATAGGGGTCCAAGCACCAACTGTCAGAACAGCACCGCTACTGAAACTTGCCCCTCCTCCTTATGTCTCTGTCCCCTCGGCACCCAGCGCTGGCCCCACCCCTCAGAAGGTGGAGTCTTGGACAGTGCGGTATTGCTGCAGTTCTGTGGGTTCCACCTCCTGTTTGTTGTTCTGCGCTTTGCTGGATGGACTGTAACCGGCCGATCGTCCTGTGGGTTTGAATCCAGGTGAGCGGCCCTTTGGGGTGAAGCCTGTGGAACGGGGGGCTGCAGATCGCCGTAGAAACCGTTTGGAGGTCACGAGGTCGCCGTAGCCCTGTGTGTGAGAGAAGGCGTAGCCGGAGCGACGGGTGCTGGAGCGACGGATTTTGGTTCGGCGCTGAGGAGAAGGACGCTGGTCTTTCTTCTGATGGACCTTAAATCTCACCTGCATCAAGGACAGGAGAGTGGAGTCATTATCCATTCATAACGATTTATTATATCAAAATATTTATTATATAAGATGTTTTATTAAATATTTCAATAAGAAAAAGGCATAAATGATAAATACTGCAGCTGCAAATTAATAAGAACTTCATGATGGACTAGAATATAGCTAACACAAGCTCTACAGCAGACCGGACTGCAGGTCTTAACCCGATGGTGGTAGAGGGGCAGGTTGTTAGTCAGAGTGCACAGTGGTGTTGAAGTATGAACTTTGTCTGTGTACCTTGTCGTTGATGGTGGGTTTAAACTGGATGAAGATGAGTCGATGAACCAGCACTGGTAGCACACACAGGACAGCCGTCAGGAAAACCGTCAGCCAAACGCTGAACTGATCCAGAGTGTTACGAGATGTACCTGCCAGCACAAACACACACAGTTACTGTCACTGCTCACATAGTAGAGACTTGCAATGAATCCAGTGCATTACTTTCATTAAACCGCCTAGTATAACTGATTTGGACATTTTTACCAGATATGCCAAGCAGCCCAGTGGTATAACAGAACAATGATGCCCTATTCACCACCATATGGTGCCATATTTTCAGCTATATAACTGAAATGATGCCCTATTCACTATATAGTGCACTGTTTTGGGCTATGTCAGAAACTGTGGTGTAAGCTGGTGGCACTAACCCACAAAAAAGAAGGATGGTGGATGAAGCTGGTACAGTCCGTCACTCTGCATGGTGAACGTCACAATAAAATACATCCCCAAACTGCCCCAAACAAACAGATGATTGACTGCTGTCCAGTAGGACAGGTCCAAGCTCAGCTGCAGAGGAGAGAGAAGAGAGAATTAAAAAAGACGATGAATCGGCAACTTAATTACAGACAGCAACATTTTATAAGCCTATTTCATTCATCAATTCATTAGCAATTCATTAGCTCATGTTTATACATTAATACTATGTTTTACGCATTTAATCTTTTCATGTTACATTCATTTTTCTTTTACCCTCTATTAAAACTGCATCAAGGTCCTTTTAAGTTTAACATGAGATCTTCTATGATGTTCATATGATCCACACAGTCGCTCTGACAGACTGTAATACACTACAGGAAGCGTAGGGGGCGATACGGCTTCTACTGTTTCATTTAAAAAGCTCTATAATGTTCATATGATCCACACAGTCGCTCTGACAGACTGTAATACACTACAGGAAGCGCAGGGGGCGATACGGCTTCTACTGTTTCATTTAAAAAGCTCTATAATGTTCATATGATCCACACAGTCGCTCTGACAGACTGTAATACACTACAGGAAGCGTAGGGGGCGATACGGCTTCTACTGTTTCATTTAAAAAGCTCTATAATGTTCATATGATCCACACAGTCGCTCTGACAGACTGTAATACACTACAGGAAGCGTAGGGGGCGATACGGCTTCTACTGTTTCATTTAAAAAGCTCTATAATGTTCATATGATCCACACAGTCGCTCTGACAGACTGTAATACACTACAGGAAGCGTAGGGGGCGATACGGCTTCTACTGCTTCATTTAAAAAGCTCTATAATGTTCATATGATCCACACAGTCGCTCTGACAGACTGTAATACACTACAGGAAGCGTAGGGGGCGATACGGCTTCTACTGTTTCATTTAAAAAGCTCTATAACGTTCATATGATCCACACAGTCGCTCTGACAGACTGCAATACACTACAGGAAGCGTAGGGGGCGATACGGCTTCTACTGTTTCATTTAAAAAGCTCTATAATGTTCATATGATCCACACAGTCGCTCTGACAGACTGTAATACACTACAGGAAGCGTAGGGGGCGATACGGCTTCTACTGTTTCATTTAAAAAGCTCTATAATGTTCATATGATCCACACAGTCGCTCTGACAGACTGTAATACACTACAGGAAGCGTAGGGGGCGATACGGCTTCTACTGTTTCATTTAAAAAGCTCTATAATGTTCATATGATCCACACAGTCGCTCTGACAGACTGTAATACACTACAGGAAGCGTAGGGGGCGATACGGCTTCTACTGTTTCATTTAAAAAGCTCTATAATGTTCATATGATCCACACAGTCGCTCTGACAGACTGTAATACACTACAGGAAGCGTAGGGGGCGATACGGCTTCTACTGTTTCATTTAAAAAGCTCTATAATGTTCATATGATCCACACAGTCGCTCTGACAGACTGTAATACACTACAGGAAGCGTAGGGGGCGATACGGCTTCTACTGTTTCATTTAAAAAGCTCTATAATGTTCATATGATCCACACAGTCGCTCTGACAGACTGTAATACACTACAGGAAGCGTAGGGGGCGATACGGCTTCTACTGTTTCATTTAAAAAGCTCTATAATGTTCATATGATCCACACAGTCGCTCTGACAGACTGTAATACACTACAGGAAGCGTAGGGGGCGATACGGCTTCTACTGTTTCATTTAAAAAGCTCTATAATGTTCATATGATCCACACAGTCGCTCTGACAGACTGCAATACACTACAGGAAGCGTAGGGGGCGATACGGCTTCTACTGTTTCATTTAAAAAGCTCTATAATGTTCATATGATCCACACAGTCGCTCTGACAGACTGTAATACACTACAGGAAGCGTAGGGGGCGATACGGCTTCTACTGTTTCATTTAAAAAGCTCTATAACGTTCATATGATCCACACAGTCGCTCTGACAGACTGCAATACACTACAGGAAGCGTAGGGGGCGATACGGCTTCTACTGTTTCATTTAAAAAGCTCTATAATGTTCATATGATCCACACAGTCGCTCTGACAGACTGTAATACACTACAGGAAGCGTAGGGGGCGATACGGCTTCTACTGTTTCATTTAAAAAGCTCTATAATGTTCATATGATCCACACAGTCGCTCTGACAGACTGTAATACACTACAGGAAGCGTAGGGGGCGATACGGCTTCTACTGTTTCATTTAAAAAGCTCTATAATGTTCATATGATCCACACAGTCGCTCTGACAGACTGTAATACACTACAGGAAGCGTAGGGGGCGATACGGCTTCTACTGTTTCATTTAAAAAGCTCTATAATGTTCATATGATCCACACAGTCGCTCTGACAGACTGTAATACACTACAGGAAGCGCAGGGGGCGATACGGCTTCTACTGTTTCATTTAAAAAGCTCTATAATGTTCATATGATCCACACAGTCGCTCTGACAGACTGTAATACACTACAGGAAGCGTAGGGGGCGATACGGCTTCTACTGTTTCATTTAAAAAGCTCTATAATGTTCATATGATCCACACAGTCGCTCTGACAGACTGTAATACACTACAGGAAGCGTAGGGGGCGATACGGCTTCTACTGTTTCATTTAAAAAGCTCTATAACGTTCATATGATCCACACAGTCGCTCTGACAGACTGCAATACACTACAGGAAGCGTAGGGGGCGATACGGCTTCTACTGTTTCATTTAAAAAGCTCTATAATGTTCATATGATCCACACAGTCGCTCTGACAGACTGTAATACACTACAGGAAGCGTAGGGGGCGATACGGCTTCTACTGTTTCATTTAAAAAGCTCTATAATGTTCATATGATCCACACAGTCGCTCTGACAGACTGTAATACACTACAGGAAGCGTAGGGGGCGATACGGCTTCTACTGTTTCATTTAAAAAGCTCTATAATGTTCATATGATCCACACAGTCGCTCTGACAGACTGTAATACACTACAGGAAGCGTAGGGGGCGATACGGCTTCTACTGTTTCATTTAAAAAGCTCTATAATGTTCATATGATCCACACAGTCGCTCTGACAGACTGTAATACACTACAGGAAGCGTAGGGGGCGATACGGCTTCTACTGTTTCATTTAAAAAGCTCTATAATGTTCATATGATCCACACAGTCGCTCTGACAGACTGCAATACACTACAGGAAGCGCAGGGGGCGATACGGCTTCTACTGTTTCATTTAAAAAGCTCTATAATGTTCATATGATCCACACAGTCGCTCTGACAGACTGTAGTACACTACAGGAAGCGTAGGGGGCGATACGGCTTCTACTGTTTCATTTAAAAAGCTCTATAATGTTCATATGATCCACACAGTCGCTCTGACAGACTGTAATACACTACAGGAAGCGTAGGGGGCGATACGGCTTCTACTGTTTCATTTAAAAAGCTCTATAATGTTCATATGATCCACACAGTCGCTCTGACAGACTGTAATACACTACAGGAAGCGTAGGGGGCGATACGGCTTCTACTGTTTCATTTAAAAAGCTCTATAATGTTCATATGATCCACACAGTCGCTCTGACAGACTGTAATACACTACAGGAAGCGTAGGGGGCGATACGGCTTCTACTGTTTCATTTAAAAACCTCTATAATGTTCATATGATCCACACAGTCGCTCTGACAGACTGTAATACACTACAGGAAGCGTAGGGGGCGATACGGCTTCTACTGCTTCATTTAAAAAGCTCTATAATGTTCATATGATCCACACAGTCGCTCTGACAGACTGTAATACACTACAGGAAGCGTAGGGGGTGATACGGCTTCTACTGTTTCATTTAAAAAGCTCTATAATGTTCATATGATCCACACAGTCGCTCTGACAGACTGTAATACACTACAGGAAGAGTAGGGGGCGATACGGCTTCTACTGTTTCATTTAAAAAGCTCTATAATGTTCATATGATCCACACAGTCGCTCTGACAGACTGTAATACACTACAGGAAGCGTAGGGGGCGATACGGCTTCTACTGTTTCATTTAAAAAGCTCTATAATGTTCATATGATCCACACAGTCACTCTGACAGACTGTAATACACTACAGGAAGCGTAGGGGGCGATACGGCTTCTACTGTTTCATTTAAAAAGCTCTATAATGTTCATATGATCCACACAGTCGCTCTGACAGACTGTAATACACTACAGGAAGAGTAGGGGGCGATACGGCTTCTACTGTTTCATTTAAAAAGCTCTATAATGTTCATATGATCCACACAGTCGCTCTGACAGACTGTAATACACTACAGGAAGCGTAGGGGGCGATACGGCTTCTACTGTTTCATTTAAAAAGCTCTATAATGTTCATATGATCCACACAGTCGCTCTGACAGACTGTAATACACTACAGGAAGCGTAGGGGGCGATACGGCTTCTACTGTTTCATTTAAAAAGCTCTATAATGTTCATATGATCCACACAGTCGCTCTGACAGACTGTAATACACTACAGGAAGCGTAGGGGGCGATACGGCTTCTACTGTTTCATACAGAAATAATCTGTAGCTGAGTTGTAGTTCTACACACCTGGAGGCACACAGTGAAGGTGAGGCAGGTCTGAGTGAGCAGGGCGAATGATTGGTAGTCGGCTCCTTCCTTTCCGTCGCTGCGCATGGAGTCGTACACAGTGGCGTAGGGAATGAAGAACAGCACCAGTGAGCTGTAGCAGCTGTGCAGAGCGCACTTCATAAACGCCGTCTTACTGAAGTACAGACTCAGCTGACCCGGAACGTACAGCTGAGGAAACTCCAGACTCCAGCCGTCATTAACATCCTGAACACAGAGACACAGAGAGCATCAGCTCCGTAAACAGAGTCGTTCAGAGCGGTTTGGTGTGAAACGCTCAGTTCTAGAGAAACTTAGTCAGAGCTGTTCACAGTGGTGGTGATGGGAACCAGACGTCCCTCTAAAAGCTCCTCACAGAAAGTTCCTACATGAACTGGTTCTGAATTCACTGCCTGATGACTGAGACGCTGTTTTATGAGAGTTTTGGCCTAAAATTTCAATCTATTCATGGTGGAGGGAGACATGCAGGGCGCTGTGAGGCAAAATAGTCCCCAAAGAAAACTTATTCCAGACTTTCCTCTATTTTACCATCAACAGTTCATATAAAAACACAGAAGACAAGTGTAGGATCACTGGTGGTTTACATATATATGGTGATGCCTGGTTCCTATCACCACCACTGCAAAGAAATCTGAGCCTCTACAATGAATCATTTCACACCAAACCACCACCAGTTCCATCTCTGCTTTTTGCTAACATTATTTCATGCTAATCTATTTAGTAAACAAATGGGTTGAAGGGAAAAGGGAGAGGACCGTTCAGCGTACCTGGTCAAACAGGGCCATGCCCAAGACTGGGAGGGACGTGTACACCAAATTATAGAGAGCAATGAAGCTTTGATCATAAACCGTCTGCAGAAAATAAACAACAGAATTGCATGAATATACATTTGAGAGAATTTCAGTAAATGCATTACAAGATAAAAATGACCCCATTGGCATCAGCCAAAATGTGTTTGCTTCTCTAGTTTGATACAGAGGCAGAAACCACATAATCAGGTCTGTTAGAGATGCTGAACACCTCCACACAGGTCGAGACAGTATGTGATGATGCAGACAAGCTACCACTATGTTAATAGATGTGGTATAAGCTTCCATTACTTGTTAGCTACATTAGACTCGTAGCTCCAGTGTTAAAACAAAGGAAGCAAATTTCAGGCGCCAAGCATGTCTCGGCTGATCTACTATACTTGGAGTAAGTGCTGTGGTCAGGATGTTTGGAGAAAGGACGTTAGTGGACGTTTCCTCACCTGGGCGGAGAAACCGCAAAAGAAGGCGTACCAGAAGTGGACGAAGGTGAAGGTGAAGTTTTTGTAGAAGAAGTAACGCAGGAACTTGCACATGCGCAGGTAGGACCAGCGGCCGTGCACCAGCAGGAGGCGCTGCAGGAAGCGGAACTGAGCGAAGGAGAAATCGCTGGACAGCACGGCCTGCATGCCCTCCTGACCACTGATACCCACGCCGATATGAGCCGCTACAGACGGAGAGAAGAAGAAGGTAACATGATTATTATGAGCTGTACTGTCTGGTGTCTGAAGTTTGCTCCTTTAGTTTTAGCACTAAGCTACGAGGCCTTTACTCCTCTAATTAGGCTGGTGCTAACTGCAGGACTGACTGGGCTCGAACCCTGTGGAGGTGGTCAGTATCTCTAACAGACCTGATTCAACGGTTTCTGACACTGTGTTTAATTACACAGACTGATTCCACATTGGCTCGTGTTAACGTGTAGCACAGTCCTTCAGGAATGGATGTCCTGACCTTTAATCATGCTGACGTCGTTGGCTCCGTCTCCAATAGCCAGAGTGACCGCTTGTTTGTACTTCTTCACCAGTTCCACCACCTGAGCCTTCTGCAGCGGAGTGACCCTGCAGCACATCACCGTCTTACACATGCACGCCGTCCGCAGGAACTCCAGCTCCATGCTGCTCTCCAGAGCGTACGCCTGGAATTACACACACATACACAGATGAACAGACAGACAGACAGACAGATACACAAAAACTCCAGCTCCATGCTGCTCTCCAGAGCGTACGCCTGGAATTACACACACATACACAGATGAACAGACAGACAGATACACAAAAACTCCAGCTCCATGCTGCTCTCCAGAGCACACGCCTGGAATTACACACACATACACAGATGAACAGACAGACAGACAGACAGACAGACAGATACACAAAAACTCCAGCTCCATGCTGCTCTCCAGAGCACACGCCTGGAATTACACACACATACACAGATGAACAGACAGACAGACAGACAGACAGACAGACAGACAGATACACAAAAACTCCAGCTCCATGCTGCTCTCCAGAGCGTACGCCTGGAATTATACACACATACACAGATGAACAGACAGACAGACAGACAGACAGATACACAAAAACTCCAGCTCCATGCTGCTCTCCAGAGCACACGCCTGGAATTATACACACATACACAGATGACCAGACAGACAGAAAGACAGACAGACAGACAGACAGATACACAAAAACTCCAGCTCCATGCTGCTCTCCAGAGCGTACGCCTGGAATTACACAAACATACACAGATGAACAGACAGACAGACAGACAGACAGATACACAAAAACTCCAGCTCCATGCTGCTCTCCAGAGCACACGCCTGGAATTACACACACATACACAGATGAACAGACAGACAGACAGACAGACAGATACACAAAAACTCCAGCTCCATGCTGCTCTCCAGAGCACACGCCTGGAATTATACACACATACACAGATGACCAGACAGACAGAAAGACAGACAGACAGACAGACAGATACACAAAATCTCCAGCTCCATGCTGCTCTCCAGAGCACACGCCTGGAATTATACACACATACACAGATGAACAGACAGACAGACAGACAGACGGATACACAAAAACTCCAGCTCCATGCTGCTCTCCAGAGCACACGCCTGGAATTACACACACATACACAGATGAACAGACAGACAGACAGACAGACAGATACACAAAAACTCCAGCTCCATGCTGCTCTCCAGAGCACACGCCTGGAATTACACTCACATACACAGATGAACAGACAGACAGACAGACAGACAGACAGATATATTCAATTGGAATAATTCTACAATTGGAATTATTAGACACAGAGACGGAGGTCAGTGTCTCACCAGGCTGTGTCCGTTGATGACCAGTCCGAACTCTCCGTTCACGGTCTCATCCTGCACCACCTTGGGGTCATTACCCAGAATGCTCTCTGGGATGAAGAAGGCGTCCTCTCCTGCATTCGGACGCATCTTGGCTCGAGCGTTTCTGAGGAGAATAAAAAATGAAGAAAATGATCGTAAACAGAAACATAAACACAGTAAACAGCAGAAACAGAACCAGTGAACACGGAGTGTCAACACAGTAACAGAGTATAAAACTCATTAAAGTGATTAAATCATCCAGTGATAAAATGAACACTTCTGATCCCGGACGGTGGGACGCATATGTTTACATTACTTCTTCGTCATTTCATTCTCATTCAAAATAATACTTAAAACAATTACTTTTTACTTTCTACTTGACTCTAATTTTAGGTATGTCTGTTATTGCAGTTCAAAATATATCCAGTAGGTGGCAGTGATGTATTAATAGTGTAAACTACTGAAAGCCCAAATGAACTGAAATGCACAGCAACAGGTCTAACAGGTGGTACTCAGATAAGAATAAGACCACCCGTCATTTACTTTACAGTCAAAACAGCCAATAAGTTATTAAGCTTTATTCAGTGTTCAGCAACAGGAAAAAATTACAAACCATATTTAACAGAAAAGAAAACAGAAGTCAGAGGTTTGAGTGTTCAATGTGTCACTCTTTACCTTTATCACTGTCAGTTTCTCAAAGAAAAATGCAGACACACCTCCAGAGTTTAGTCTTAGAAGTTGGTTTGACTTTTTTCTGCTTCTCATTGCTAACAGGGGTATAAAATCAAGTACACAGCCATGCAACCTGGTAGTAGAGGGTTGTACTGATGAGCTCAGCAACCTCTGCCTCAAAACTCAGGTCATAAAGTTAGTTTGTGGAATTTCAGTCCTGCTAGAGATGCCCCAGACAACTGTAAGTGCTATTATTGTGAATTAAAGCACCTGGGAGTCAACAGGTCAACTCCATATTAATGCCCATGGTTTTGGAATAGAATGTTCAACAAGCTCAACATAGGTGTGATGGTCAGGTGTCCACATACTTTTGGCCACACAGTGAGTCTGTTCTTTTAGCTTCAGTGCAAAGCAGTACCTCGCTGAAGCAAGGGGTGTGTGGATGTTTGGCATGAAGTAGCATCTATTTATTTTTAACACCTACATTAGAATAGCTTTTGACATTTGTAGTTTAGGCTGCTATTTTTGTTGAAAATAGTCTGAAAACTGAATATTTCTCTAAAATAGAGAAATTAATACCAACATAACAAACTATCGCTCTAGTAGCTTAGTTATTAGAAAAGTTACAGACAACACAGCTCAGGTTTGTTACCTCAGCTCCCGACGGACATCCTCAGTCGAGTGAGCAGCAACAATAAAAACGTCTGTCATCTCCTCCCTCAGCAGATTACAGGAGTAGCCGATGTTCTCGGCCGTCTCTGAAAAACCAATGAGAGAGTTTATATCACAATACCTACATTTAGAGTCGGTTATTCATTCAGCCTAATGAGAAACTGTAGAACGGACTCGGTTTATATCACAATACCTACATTTAGAGTCGGTTATTCATTCAGCCTAATGAGAAACTGTAGAACGGACTCGGTTTATATCACAATACCTACATTTAGAGTCGGTTATTCATTCAGTCTAATGAGAAACTGTAGAACGGACTCGGTTTATATCACAATACCTACATTTAGAGTCAGTTATTCATTCAGTCTAATGAGAAACTGTAGAACAGACTCGGTTTATATCACAATACCTACATTTAGAGTCGGGTATTCATTCAGCCTAACGAGAAACTGTAGAACAGACTAGGTTTATATCACAATACCTACATTTAGAGTCGGTTATTCATTCAGTCTAATGAGAAACTGTAGAACGGACTCGGTTTATATCACAATACCTACATTTAGAGCCGGTTATTCATTCAGCCTAATGAGAAACTGTAGAACGGACTCGGTTTATATCACAATACCTACATTTAGAGCCGGTTATTCATTCAGCCTAATGAGAAACTGTAGAACGGACTCGGTTTATATCACAATACCTACATTTAGAGCCGGTTATTCATTCAGTCTAATGAGAAACTGTAGAACAGGCTCGGTTTATATCACAATACCTACATTTAGAGTCGGTTATTCATTCAGTCTAATGAGAAACTGTAGAACGGACTCGGTTTATATCACAATACCTACATTTAGAGCCGGTTATTCATTCAGTCTAATGAGAAACTGTAGAACAGACTCGGTTTATATCACAATACCTACATTTAGAGTCGGTTATTCATTCAGTCTAATGAGAAACTGTAGAACTGACTCGGTTTATATCACAATACCTACATTTAGAGTCGGTTATTCATTCAGCCTAATGAGAAACTGTAGAACTGACTCGGTTTATATCACAATACCTACATTTAGAGTCGGTTATTCATTCAGCCTAATGAGAAACTGTAGAACTGACTCGGTTTATATCACAATACCTACATTTAGAGTCGGTTATTCATTCAGTCTAATGAGAAACTGTAGAACGGACTCGGTTTATATCACAATACCTACATTTAGAGTCGGTTATTCATTCAGTCTAATGAGAAACTGTAGAACGGACTCGGTTTATATCACAATACCTACATTTAGAGCCGGTTATTCATTCAGCCTAATGAGAAACTGTAGAACAGACTCGGTTTATATCACAATACCTACATTTAGAGTCGGTTATTCATTCAGTCTAATGAGAAACTGTAGAACAGACTCGGTTTATATCACAATACCTACATTTAGAGTCGGTTATTCATTCAGCCTAATGAGAAACTGTAGAACGGACTCGGTTTATATCACAATACCTACATTTAGAGTCGGTTATTCATTCAGTCTAATGAGAAACTGTAGAACAGACTCGGTTTATATCACAATACCTACATTTAGAGTCGGTTATTCATTCAGTCTAACGAGAAACTGTAGAACGGACTCGGTTTATATCACAATACCTACATTTAGAGCCGGTTATTCATTCAGCCTATTGAGAAACTGTAGAACAGACTCGGTTTATATCACAATACCTACATTTAGAGTCGGTTATTCATTCAGCCTAATGAGAAACTGTAGAACAGACTCGGTTTATATCACAATACCTACATTTAGAGTCAGTTATTCATTCAGTCTAATGAGAAACTGTAGAACAGACTCGGTTTATATCACAATACCTACATTTAGAGTCGGTTGTTCATTCAGTCTAATGAGAAACTGTAGAACGGACTCGGTTTATATCACAATACCTACATTTAGAGTCGGTTATTCATTCAGCCTAACGAGAAACTGTAGAACAGACTCGGTTTATATCACAATACCTACATTTAGAGTCGGTTATTCATTCAGCCTAATGAGAAACTGTAGAACGGACTCGGTTTATATCACAATACCTACATTTAGAGCCGGTTATTCATTCAGCCTAATGAGAAACTGTAGAACAGACTCGGTTTATATCACAATACCTACATTTAGAGCCGGTTATTCATTCAGCCTAATGAGAAACTGTAGAACGGACTCGGTTTATATCACAATACCTACATTTAGAGTCGGTTATTCATTCAGTCTAATGAGAAACTGTAGAACTGACTCGGTTTATATCACAATACCTACATTTAGAGCCGGTTATTCATTCAGTCTAATGAGAAACTGTAGAACGGACTCGGTTTATATCACAATACCTACATTTAGAGTCGGTTATTCATTCAGCCTAATGAGAAACTGTAGAACGGACTCGGTTTATATCACAATACCTACATTTAGAGTCGGTTATTCATTCAGTCTAATGAGAAACTGTAGAACGGACTCGGTTTATATCACAATACCTACATTTAGAGTCGGTTATTCATTCAGTCTAATGAGAAACTGTAGAACAGACTCGGTTTATATCACAATACCTACATTTAGAGTCGGTTATTCATTCAGCCTAACGAGAAACTGTAGAACAGACTCGGTTTATATCACAATACCTACATTTAGAGTCGGGTATTCATTCAGCCTAATGAGAAACTGTAGAACGGACTCGGTTTATATCACAATACCTACATTTAGAGCCGGTTATTTATTTATTAATGTAGTTATATAGTATATTAATGGTTTCTGAGTAAATGAATGATCAACTTCAGCATTTTGAATCTACGTGTCAAAGCAGGTGTATCAATGCTAGAAAAAGGAATGGAAGAGTTTCAGAAAAGGCAGATTAGTATCAGCTGTGTGGTTGACGTACCTTGCTTATCTCCTGTCAGCACCCAGATCTTGATATCCGCTTTTGCCAGCTGCTCGATGGTCTGGGACACGCCGTCCTGCAGCTTATCCTCCACAGCTGAAGCTCCGATTAACTAAACATGAACAGACATTACAGGGTATCCTCTATAGCTGTAGCCCAGATTAACACTAGCAAATATTACATAACTAACTGCAACATTTTCTCACAGGTTAGTTCATGCTTAACAAATGTAAAATCGAACAGATACTCTTAATTTGACTGAACATTTTAATGAAACCCACATTTTGGTTCTAGCTTTAATCTGTGTTAATGTATGCATGTGTACCAGCAGGTCCTTCTCAATCTCTTCATAAAGCTCATTGAGTTTGTCCTCTCGTCCCTCCAGTGCAGTGCTGGCCTCATGGTGGCGCTGCAGCCATTCTGAGAAATAATCTTCATCCAGATCCTTATAGGCTAGAACCAGAGTCCGCAATCCTTCACCAGCAAACTCCTGCACACAAACAGCGACAGGTGAGCTACAGCCTGTAACTACACACCTACATAGAGGTCCTACAGGGTAGGTGTTTCCAGTAAAGTGGCCAGTGAGTGCACTGTGAGTATAGATTACAGATAGAGCTCCCTCTGGTGGTCACTCACGTTAAGGTGCTCTGTGGTGACCTCCATCAGTTTACTGCAGGACTCATGCAGCCTCTGATAGATGATGGTATCTGCTCCTTTACAGTACAGAGACAGAGTTCCTTCAGGAGAACGCACTGAGAGAGAGAGAGGAACAGAGATTATACTACACGTCAACAAACACAATCACATGTCAATTCCCAAAACACAGAACAAAACATCAGTGAACACACACTCATACACACCTTCAGGCTAACCTGTGATGAAAGTGTTTAAACTAATATTGTGGTGAAAAATGAGAAGTCTGAACGTTTCGTGTGTGAAGTTTGCTTCTTTAGTTTAGCTCTAGAGCTGCGAGGCTAACGTAACCAACAAGTACTAGAAACCTACACCAATGCCTGCAGCTGTGTTCAGCTGTGCTCATGTATTCCAGTCCACGCTTGCAGATATCAGTGTCTTACAGTGTCAGTAAACACGTCCGTCAGAGATGGTGAACAGCTCCAGTCTGAGACCAGTGTGTGATGATGTGTGCTAAGCTTCCATTACCTAAGACTAAAGACTCAAAGCTGACCCGACGGATTTACATTTGGGTGAAAGAAGTAAAAATACGATGTAAATGTGTCATTTTGCTGAATTTGGGCTGTAGGTTTAATCCAAAAGAAGGAAGCCCATCCATACCAATGACAGACATTCTCTTTCGTACGTTGTTGAAGTCGAGGATGGCCAGCAGCTCGTAGCTGCGCTGGACGCCCATCTCTACAATAGTCAGACTCTCCGGAGTCCGGGAGCGGAAAACAAAACCAAAGTTACGCGCCGCCGTCACCAGAGCGCCCTCATCTGGAGACTGAGCCTGATACACCAGATCTGCAGAGAGAGAGAGAGAGAGATTTACATCTATCTTCAGCTAAATATTTAAACCTCCTTCTCCCAGGAGACTGGGGCTGGTTACCCAAACAAACAAATCCACTGAAAACACAGATTTATCCGCTTTCCCAACTCACAGTATCTTCATTTCAACTCAGGAGAAACAGCAATGCTTTTACAGTAAGAGACCCTTATAATTTTACTATTAAATGTAAGTTTACTTTATTTCACTGAACATTAACTCAAACGATCTATTACTACTACTACTAATAATAATAATAATTTGCTAATTAACATTGAATAAAATGTGCTTGATAACTTGAGTTGGCTTTACAGACGGTGTGTGTGTGACAGAGGTCACAGAGTTAACACAAACACTGACCGTTGTTTTTTTCCTCGGCCATGACCGTGTGGCAGAGTGCCAGCAGTCTGAAGAAGTTGTGAACTTCCTCCGTCTCCAGCTTCACAGCCTCCAGCAGACTGCTGTCGTAGAACTGGAACTTAGAGTCGGCCAGAGGGTTGAAGGAGAAATCCACCGGAAACATGTCCTACAAACACACACACACACACACACACACATACAAAACATTTTATATGAACACACACGTTACAGCAGTAGTACTAAACTCTGAAAACAAAAATCATCCGCATAACAAGCGGCCAACCACGTTTGTGGATGAGACCTCTCAGAGATTGATCGTGTAAGCATATAAATTGCAAACATAAGAGGCCCTAGAATGGAGCCCTGAGGAACGCCAAACTTATACGTTGTACATTCACAACACTGTACTGTGCCAAAGGACCACCGACTTTACCAGCTCTTCATCTTCACACCATCTCCTTACCTCTGAAATCTCCAATCTCTGTCCTGAGTAGTGGTCAATCACGTCTCCTGAACAACAGAACAGAAACAATGTATTTACTCCAGTCAGAACGTTTCGTTTCAAATACATTTCTCTGAAAATCGGAAGGGGCTGTGTGTGGATCCACATTTCCTACGTACCGTAGCTTTTCCCGTTGATGGAGCACTTGTTGAAGGTCATGATGTTCTGTGTGAGCGTGCCGGTTTTATCAGAGAAGATGTAACGGATCTGCCCCAGCTCCTCGTTCAGAGTGGTGGTCCGAGCTTCAGCTGGAGTGTCGCTGCGGTTATAATACATCAGCCTGTCCCAATTAATGTAGTAGCTGTTTCCTAACCGGATCACCTCCATACTGAAACCCACACACAACCAGAGAGTGGACGTCACATAAACAGTCAGTGGCTCAGCTCCTTCGCGATTGTAGCCTCTCGCTCCCATCCTTTGTTCTTGGTGTTAGAAGTTTGTGCTGTTAATAATTTATAGATCTATAGATATATAAATCTATTTAAAATAAAAATGAAACTTTCAGATCACAGATATTTACAAAAATCTATTTAAACCCCAGGCATTCATAAAGATCGTAATAAACCACCTTTATATATAATCATCATTTATCAGGTTCTTTCTATTATAAAGTGTCTGTCCCAAATCCAAAATTTTACGCTTTGAAAAAATAGTAAAAATAATTTTTCTCAACGCTGTTCTCAAAGAAGAACTTTTTGTTTTAAAGCGAAGTTCAAAGACTTAGATTTATCAGTTTAATTTTAAAATAAAAATGAATGTCTCCTGTTTTCCTGTCACGACCGAAACAGAAAGAGTTTTTGTCTGTAGGCGGAGCCTCGTTTTTAGCCACGCCCCTGCATTTTAGAGCAAGAAGTGAGACTGTAACCCTCACGGCCACATGCAGAGCCGTTAGGTCAAGCTGTTCTGAAGTAAATGTGTCCCAAATCTGAAAACCAGTGCGGAACATTTCAAACTGTCACCACCGAAACACAGATTGTGTTTTAATGAAAAATTACTACTGAAACAGCTGCTAAAGTTTGGGTAGAGTTATGAATGTTTTATAATTAACATAATTATGATAGAAAATAAACATAATTAACTCCGGATGGTAGTCCTTCCAGACTTTGAACTAATTTGGTAGAATCACACCTTTACAATTTCACAGAAAAGTGAAACAAGTCAATAAAAACAAGCCACAAAATGAAAACGACACAAAGGCAACAAGCCAAAGTCGTTATACACTCATTTACACCACCTGACATAGAGCGATATGGGCACCACAGTGTTGAGGATGATGATGTAGGACCAGAACATGAGGAAGGCTGAAAGTGCCGGCCCCCTGCTCTCCTCCCTCGGGACGAAGCCCGTGACCTTGGACCCTTCGTAGTACTCCCAGATGCCATGGCCCACAGCCAGGATAATACACATCAACACCAAAAAGCCAAAGATCTGCAGAAGAGAGAAAACAAGACCAAGACTCACTGACAGTTTACATTTACACACGGACAAGAATACACACAGCCATTTGGGAAATCTAGTGTTTTAATAATAATAATAATAATAATAATAATAATAATAATAATAATAATAATAGTAATAAGTAAGGTAGCATGTCTTCTTTGTCAGTTTATAATAACATATTAATTACTAATCAGGTTTATTTTAAAGAAAACAATGTCATTATAAATATACTAAATATATATAAGCACATATTATATATATATATCCACACTGTATACAGTATATAGCTTTTTACTACTATTATCAGTTATTAGCACAAACACCTGTATGATTTCATAACAAGCCTCATACATAACAGCATCGCAAACTAACAAAGCGAATATGCTAATTTATTCATATTTCTATGCTTATTTCAACTGGTTTTCCGCTGTTCACATATCTGAACTGCGCTGGATCTCTGGAACTCACGAAGAGCACGAGGACGTTCATCAGGCGGTCGATGCTGGTCCTCTTAAAACTCGTTTTCCCACAATTCTGCATCAGCTTGGTGTCGGGGCCTGAGAGGAAGAACATTCAATGAGCTGAAATGTGATTAGTGTCCTGCGGCTGCTGCCGTCGTGACGGACAATCAAATTACTGTGCTCTTCCTCAGGCTCCGCCTTACTTTCCCCAGCCCACCAATCAATGCTTAGCAACCACTGCTATCCACCTCAAGCCTTCAGCCTCATCAGTGTTTGACTTTGAAGCTGCAGTTGATGTTAAAAGACGTGTGGCCGTTTAGAAGTGAGATTTAGTCGTGTGGAGTGTGTCGGGTTATGTGGATCCAGTATTCCGGTTGGTTGCTATTGTTCTGAATCCGGGAGGAAGCGTTGGAAGGGAACAGGCTACAGCCTGATGTAGTGACACTGCGGGATGCTACCGTGTTTGGAAATTGTATCTCCCGTGTTGTCCCGCCCACTTTTTTCCACAGGCCTACAATACATGTACCTCTGTCTACGTCACCAGACCCCAGGCCACTGTGTCTGTGATTATAGAGCAGACTGGAGATATCTGACCTGCGAACAGCACCATGCCGAAGCACCACTCAGTGTTTCGGAGGGTGCAGCCCCTCAGCAGGACGCTCTGATTATCCAGAGGATACTTCTGCTCCTTCCACACCAGAGTGCCCGTAAACCTGTCCAGACGGTTGTTAGGAGCTTCACAGCAGACCTCGCCTACAGAGAGAGAGAGAGAGAGAGAGAGAGAGAATCTATGACATAATACCGAGGAACCCAACATCTTCTGAAAACCACTTCATCTGTTGTGGTAAAGGTCACTGTAAAGGTGCTCATGCTCTTCAGACTGCGATCGCGCTCTCCAAAGCCACGTTCCACACACCATACACATTTAAAACAGGGGTTTTCCATCACTACAGCGGAGTAATGCTGTGGACGTTCCGTCCAGGGCAGGTTCTAACTCTCACAGCGCCTCACGCCGAAGCCAGCTAACGTTCTAAAGCACGGTGGCTAAACTCGAAGAGCCATGTGGTAGAGCTGGTATCACCGCGCGTAGCAGAGAGAACAAGCGCCTGTGGTCATCCTGCCCGTTAGCTGTGCTTTAGCCTGTTCGCTATCTGTTAGACACCAACCTATTAAAAAGCCAAAACCACCAGGAACCAACAGAAACATTTAGTGTGTTCTAAGGGTTTTCAGCAGGTTGACCAGCAGACCAGCCCACCCACAACCAAAACACAGCATATGCAGGTGCTCCGTCATGCAGGGACCTGCTGCTCTTTCTGTTACGGTGCTGTGAGATTAACAGCACTGTGGGTTTTACTCAGTCGGCATGTCATTCAAATTTGAGCTGCTGTTAAGCGGCCAGAGAATATCGGGAACAGCGGGAAATTCCAGCTCCGCATTTAACCCATCTGTGAAGTGAAACACCACATACACACTAGTGAATACACACACACTAGGGGGCAGTGGGCAGCCCAATCCGCAGCGCCCGGGGAGCAGTTGGGGGTTAGGTGTCTTGCTCAAGGACACCTCAGTCATGGACTGTCAGCTCTGGGGATCAAACCGGCCACCTTCCAGTCACAAGGCCAGATCCCTGACCTCCAGCCCTCAACTTATCTGCCTTGAGATTTCATCACAATGTTTCTCACATCCACTTCTCTCTCTCTCTCTCTGTCTCTCTCTCTCTCACCTTTGAAAGCAGCCAGGGCCTCGATGCTTCCCCCCATCTCTCCTGTGACAGTCAGAGCCTGCTTCACCTTCAGATTAGTCTCCCTGAGAACATTCAGTCAAACACACAGCTTTACTTTATTCTTTTCTTTTATTACAGCTGTCTGAATGTTCAAACTCTCTCACTCACTCACTCTCTCACTCACTCTTTCACTCTCTCACTCACTCTCTCACTCACTTTTTCACTCTCTCACTAACTCTTTTACTCTCTCACTCACTTTTTCACTCTCTCACTCACTCTCTCACTCACTCTCTCACTAACTCTTTTACTAACTCACTCACTCTCTCACTAACTCTTTTACTAACTCACTCACTCTCTCACTAACTCTTTCACTCTCTCACTCACTCTCTCACTAACTCTCTCACTAACTCTTTTACTCTCTCACTCACTTTTTCACTCTCTCACTAACTCTCTCACTAACTCTCTCACTAACTCTTTTACTCTCTCACTCACTTTTTCACTCTCTCACTCACTCTCTCACTAACTCTTTTACTAACTCACTCACTCTCTCACTAACTCTTTCACTCTCTCACTCACTCTCTCACTAACTCTCTCACTAACTCTTTTACTCTCTCACTCACTCTTTCACTCTCTCACTCACTCTCTCACTCACTTTTTCACTCTCTCACTAACTCTTTCACTCTCTCACTCACTCTCTCACTTTTTCACTCTCTCACTCACTCTCTCACTAACTCTTTTACTCTCTCACTCACTTTTTCACTCTCTCACTCACTCTCTCACTAACTCTTTTACTAACTCACTCACTCTCTCACTAACTCTTTTACTAACTCACTCACTCTCTCACTAACTCTTTCACTCTCTCACTCACTCTCTCACTCACTCTTTTACTAACTCACTCACTCTCTTTTTAACTCTTTCACTCTCTCACTCACTCTCTCACTCACTCTCTCACTAACTCTTTTACTAACTCACTCACTCTCTCACTAACTCTTTCACTCTCTCACTCACTCTCTCACTCACTCTTTTACTAACTCACTCACTCTCTTTTTAACTCTTTCACTCTCTCACTCACTCTCTCACTCACTCTCTCACTAACTCTTTTACTAACTCACTCACTCTCTCACTAACTCTTTCACTCTCTCACTCACTCTCTCACTCACCCATCCAGCTCAGCCGTCTCGATGTAAACCAGATTTAGAGGCTCACTGCTCGATAAGAGCAACAAATCTGCCTAAAAGAGAGAGGGGGGGGGGCAGAGAGAGAGAGAGAGAGAGAGAGAGGGAGAGAGGGAGGGAGGCAGAGAGAGAGAGAGAGAGAGAGAGAGGGAGGCAGAGAGAGAGAGAGAGAGAGAGGGAGGCAGAGAGAGAGAGAGAGAGAGGGAGGGAGGGAGGCAGAGAGAGAGAGAGAGAGGGAGGCAGAGAGAGAGAGAGAGAGAGAGAGAGAGAGAGAGAGGGAGGGAGGGAGGCAGAGAGAGAGAGAGAGAGAGAGAGAGAGGGAGGCAGAGAGAGAGAGAGAGAGAGAGGGAGGGAGGCAGAGAGAGAGAGGGAGGGAGGCAGAGAGAGAGAGAGAGAGAGAGAGAGAGAGGGAGGGAGGCAGAGAGAGAGAGGGGGAGAGAGAGAGAGGGAGAGAGAGAGGGGGAGAGAGAGAGAGGGAGAGGGAGGCAGAGAGAGAGAGGGAGGGAGGGAGCCAGAGAGAGAGAGAGAGAGAGATTCCGTATTAATGTATTCTCATGTCCTGTTTTGTGATTCAGCACATTTCACTGAAAATGAAAATCACTGATACCCCAGCGATCAGCACGTTCAGGTTCCTGCATCATGTTCTCCACACACAGGGACTGCAGTACAGCAGCAGAGCGACTAACAGTAGCAGCCACCTGGAAAACTGAACTGCCTCGTGGCTCCAGGCTAATTGGTGGGGTATGAGCCACTGAGTGTTTGATACCGCAGCCTCGCGGCTCCAGGCTAATTGGTGGGGTATGAGCCACTGAGTGTTTGATACCGCAGCCTCGCGGCTCCAGGCTAATTGGTGGGGTATGAGCCACTGAGTGTTTGATACCGCAGCCTCGCGGCTCCAGGCTAATTGGTGGGGTATGAGCCACTGAGTGTTTGCTGCCGCAGCCTCGTGGCTCCAGGCTAATTGGTGGGGTATGAGCCACTGAGTGTTTGATACCGCAGCCTCGCGGCTCCAGGCTAATTGGTGGGGTATGAGCCACTGAGTGTTTGCTGCCGCAGCCTCGTGGCTCCAGGCTAATTGGTGGGGTATGAGCCACTGAGTGTTTGCTACCGCAGCCTCGCGGCTCCAGGCTAATTGGTGGGGTATGAGCGGCTCCAGGCTAATTGGTGGGGTATGAGCCACTGAGTGTTTGATACCGCAGCCTCGCGGCTCCAGGCTAATTGGTGGGGTATGAGCCACTGAGTGTTTGCTGCCGCAGCCTCGTGGCTCCAGGCTAATTGGTGGGGTATGAGCCACTGAGTGTTTGCTGCCGCAGCCTCGTGGCTCCAGGCTAATTGGTGGGGTATGAGCCACTGAGTGTTTGCTGCCGCAGCCTCGCGGCTCCAGGCTAATTGGTGGGGTATGAGCGGCTCCAGGCTAATTGGTGGGGTATGAGCCACTGAGTGTTTGATACCGCAGCCTCGCGGCTCCAGGCTAATTGGTGGGGTATGAGCCACTGAGTGTTTGCTACCGCAGCCTCGCGGCTCCAGGCTAATTGGTGGGGTATGAGCGGCTCCAGGCTAATTGGTGGGGTATGAGCCACTGAGTGTTTGCTGCCGCAGCCTCGCGGCTCCAGGCTAATTGGTGGGGTATGAGCCACTGAGTGTTTGCTGCCGCAGCCTCGCGGCTCCAGGCTAATTGGTGGGGTATGAGCCACTGAGTGTTTGCTGCCGCAGCCTCGCGGCTCCAGGCTAATTGGTGGGGTATGAGCCACTGAGTGTTTGCTGCCGCAGCCTCGCGGCTCCAGGCTAATTGGTGGGGTATGAGCCACTGAGTGTTTGCTGCCGCAGCCTCACGGCTCCAGGCTAATTGGTGGGGTATGAGCCACTGAGTGTTTGCTGCCGCAGCCTCACGGCTCCAGGCTAATTGGTGGGGTATGAGCCACTGAGTGTTTGCTGCCGCAGCCTCACGGCTCCAGGCTAATTGGTGGGGTATGAGCCACTGAGTGTTTGCTGCCGCAGCCTCGCGGCTCCAGGCTAATTGGTGGGGTATGAGCGGCTCCAGGCTAATTGGTGGGGTATGAGCCACTGAGTGTTTGATACCGCAGCCTCACGGCTCCAGGCTAATTGGTGGGGTATGAGCCACTGAGTGTTTGCTACCGCAGCCTCGCGGCTCCAGGCTAATTGGTGGGGTATGAGCGGCTCCAGGCTAATTGGTGGGGTATGAGCCACTGAGTGTTTGATACCGCAGCCTCGCGGCTCCAGGCTAATTGGTGGGGTATGAGCCACTGAGTGTTTGCTGCCGCAGCCTCGTGGCTCCAGGCTAATTGGTGGGGTATGAGCCACTGAGTGTTTGATACCGCAGCCTCGCGGCTCCAGGCTAATTGGTGGGGTATGAGCCACTGAGTGTTTGCTACCGCAGCCTCGCGGCTCCAGGCTAATTGGTGGGGTATGAGCGGCTCCAGGCTAATTGGTGGGGTATGAGCCACTGAGTGTTTGCTGCCGCAGCCTCGCGGCTCCAGGCTAATTGGTGGGGTATGAGCCACTGAGTGTTTGCTGCCGCAGCCTCGCGGCTCCAGGCTAATTGGTGGGGTATGAGCCACTGAGTGTTTGCTGCCGCAGCCTCGCGGCTCCAGGCTAATTGGTGGGGTATGAGCCACTGAGTGTTTGCTGCCGCAGCCTCACGGCTCCAGGCTAATTGGTGGGGTATGAGCCACTGAGTGTTTGCTGCCGCAGCCTCACGGCTCCAGGCTAATTGGTGGGGTATGAGCCACTGAGTGTTTGCTACCGCAGCCTCGCGGCTCCAGGCTAATTGGTGGGGTATGAGCGGCTCCAGGCTAATTGGTGGGGTATGAGCCACTGAGTGTTTGATACCGCAGCCTCACGGCTCCAGGCTAATTGGTGGGGAATGAGCCACTGAGTGTTTGCTACCGCAGCCTCGCGGCTCCAGGCTAATTGGTGGGGTATGAGCGGCTCCAGGCTAATTGGTGGGGTATGAGCCACTGAGTGTTTGCTGCCGCAGCCTCACGGCTCCAGGCTAATTGGTGGGGTATGAGCCACTGAGTGTTTGCTGCCGCAGCCTCGCGGCTCCAGGCTAATTGGTGGGGTATGAGCCACTGAGTGTTTGCTGCCGCAGCCTCACGGCTCCAGGCTAATTGGTGGGGTATGAGCCACTGAGTGTTTGCTGCCGCAGCCTCACGGCTCCAGGCTAATTGGTGGGGTATGAGCCACTGAGTGTTTGCTGCCGCAGCCTCACGGCTCCAGGCTAATTGGTGGGGTATGAGCCACTGAGTGTTTGCTACCGCAGCCTCGCGGCTCCAGGCTAATTGGTGGGGTATGAGCGGCTCCAGGCTAATTGGTGGGGTATGAGCCACTGAGTGTTTGATACCGCAGCCTCGCGGCTCCAGGCTAATTGGTGGGGTATGAGCCACTGAGTGTTTGATACCGCAGCCTCGCGGCTCCAGGCTAATTGGTGGGGTATGAGCCACTGAGTGTTTGATACTGCAGCCTCGCGGCTCCAGGCTAATTGGTGGGGTATGAGCCACTGAGTGTTTGAGACCGCAGCCTCGCGGCTCCAGGCTAATTGGTGGGGTATGAGCCACTGAGTGTTTGCTGCCGCAGCCTCGCGGCTCCAGGCTAATTGGTGGGGTATGAGCCACTGAGTGTTTGCTGCCGCAGCCTCGCGGCTCCAGGCTAATTGGTGGGGTATGAGCCACTGAGTGTTTGCTGCCGCAGCCTCGCGGCTCCAGGCTAATTGGTGGGGTATGAGCGGCTCCAGGCTAATTGGTGGGGTATGAGCCACTGAGTGTTTGCTACCGCAGCCTCGCGGCTCCAGGCTAATTGGTGGGGTATGAGCGGCTCCAGGCTAATTGGTGGGGTATGAGCGGCTCCAGGCTAATTGGTGGGGTATGAGCGGCTCCAGGCTAATTGGTGGGGTATGAGCCACTGAGTGTTTGCTACCGCAGCCTCGCGGCTCCAGGCTGGGCAGATATAAACTCACTGTGACAAACTGGTTGTTCTCCAGTCTGATGATGTCACCGACCTGAACATTCATCCACTTCTCACTTCTGAGCCTGAGAGATGGCGTGAGATAAAGAGGAAGAGAACGAGAGATGGAGATATATATAGGTCGAAAGAGAGAGAGAGAGAGAGAGACAGAGAGAGAGGGAGAGAGACAGAGAGAGAGACAGAGAGAGAGAGAGACAGAGAGAGAGAGAGGGAGAGAAGGAGAGAGAGAGAGAGAGGGAGAGAGAGAGAGAGAGAGAGAGAGAGAGAGAGAGAGGAGAGAGACAGAGAGAGAGAGAGAGAGAGAGAGGGAGAGAGAGAGAGAGAGAGAGAGAGGGAGAGAGGGAGGTGAGTTTCTCATGAATGTATTTTTGATGTATTGAAGTATAAACGCAGTCTTGTTACCGCAACAAGAACCACTGAGGTTTTTTTTACTTGTGTCAACAAACATTTGCTGTTTTGGTTCACAGCCACATCCACAGGCTACAAGAACAGCTCAAAGTAACAGAAACGATTTTTTTTCTAATAAAAAATCTGCATTGTCCCTCATCTCAGTGCTGATGGTAGTGAGAGTTACAATGGTGATGATAGTGATTTTAATCATGTGCTGCTTGTGATTATAATAATAATGGCAATTATGGTGATGATGGTGATGTTGATGACATGATGGCAATGATTGTGATGGTTATTATGGCGATTATGGTGATGATCATAGTGACAATAGTGATTGTGATTACCATGATGACTGTAGTGATGATGGTAATTACAGTAACAGTGTAATGACAGTGATGATGGGAATTGCGGAAGTAGTTATTAAAGTGATAACTATAGTGATGCAATTGTGATATTGGTCATGATGATTACGTGATAGTGATTATGGTGATCATTTGATGTGAGATGATGATGGTGATAGCGTTACTGATAGTGATGATACGTGATGACAGTCATTTAGATAATAATGGTGATAATAATGACTATTGATATAATGATATATAATATTGATTATGGTAATAATAGTGATAACAGTGATGGTTGTGAGGATAACTGTAGCAATTATAGTGATGATGGTGAATGTAGTACAAATGCTGATGACATTGATGGTGGTAATGATGGCAACAGTGATTATAGTGATGATTATTATAGTGATTATAGCGATGATGGCGATGACTGCAATAGTGACAACGGTGATAAAATTAAAGACCATGGTCATGATGGTTATGTGATCATGATTATGGTGACCATAATCACCATCACATAATGGTATGATGAGAGTTCATAATATTGATGGTGGTGATATCGACGGTGGTAGTGATAGTGATGATGTTTATGTGATGGTGATGGTGACAGTGATGGTGATGATAATGATGGCGTTGAAATGAATGACCGTCGTAGCAGTGGTGATAAAGGTGATTATGGTGATTATAATGATTATAGTGATAATGGTGATTACGGTAACAATAGTGACGACAGTGATTGTGACAATGATGGTGAGCGTGATTCAAGAGGTGATGCACATAGTGCATATAGTGATTATGGTGTATATAGTGATACAACCGTGATTATTATAGTGATAGTGATGTAATGCTGATGAATGGGATAGTAGTGAAGATGAGAGATAATGACATTGATAGTGGGGGTAGTGACCATGGTAATGAAAGTGATGATGGTAGTGAGAGTAATGGTCACTATGGTGACTGTACTGACAATAGTGATGATAATGAGACTCGTGATGGAGATGAGAGTTGGATTGTGATAATGTGGGTGATGATGTCGCTGATAACAAAAATGAGGATATTAATCACAACAGCGCTGATGGTGGGAAAAACTCACTCTCCATTGATGAGCACTTGGGCCTTGCGGTTGTTGACTTTCCGGTCACTCTTGTGCCGATGCTGCAAGGAATGAGTCAAAGTTGAGAGCATAAACGTTCAGCAGGAGACCAGCAGAGGTTCATACAAGCTTGAGAAAACCTGCAGTTCAGTGAAAAACTTTAACTTAGGCTTCAAGAAGCCTCGGCCAGGGCACTTCAGTCCATGTTTATAGACAACAGTGTGTCGCTGCAGAGTAAGGAACCACATAATTAAGCCTATTAGAGATCCAGAACAACTGCACACAGTTTGAGCCAAGTGTGTCATTTATTTAGCCGTGCAGTTTGCACCACGCTAATTGGTGGGGCACAAGCTTCCATTACTTCGTATAAGCCTTGTTTAGTCGTGCATGAGGCCGAGACGAGAGTAGGAAGTAACACCGTTAGGCCTCAGACGCACAGCTGCCTTCTATTCTCTACAGCGCTGATTGTGCTCAGTAAAGGGGACTAAAGCGGGGCCGTGTCACGTCCGTGAAACACAGAACACGGCTATTTTAATTCTCTTCCTGTCTCTCAGTACAGCCACAGTACCCAGGTGAGGGAGGGGGAGAAAATGTGCTCCCTCACTCACAGGAAATGACCTACGTTCTGGGTAAATATGGTGGTTTCAGTGTGATCCACAAATGTGTTTATATACGGAGGCGTGGGCGTACGTGTGTGTGTAGCACTGTGTGAGTGTGTGTCACTCTTTGTCGCTCTGGGTGTTTGTGTTTGTACTCACTATATCATCAATAGCATCTTTGACCGCGGTGACCGTCAGCACAAGGGCCAGAGGAACGACTGTAGTGAACCAGGACAGGGAGGAGATCACAGGAATCACCTACAGCACATTCATTAAACAGACAATATAATACACAACATACAGTCTAACATACAGCACAACACACACAAACACACACTATTCCACCCAACCCAACGAGAACCTGCAGACCAGACTCAGCTCGTATCACTGCTGACTGTGCTCACGTGCTTTCCGTAAAAGGGAATTACACCAGATGAGGTTTCATGTTTCACAACTTCCCGCAGGATAAACAACAAGTAGCGTGTCTCACATGGCAAAGGAAACCTAGTTTTCTCCTTGTTTACTACGGCCCCCCTTAAAGAGAACCATGTGTCCAGGAGGTGAAAATGACAGGACACTAAATAAATATCAGCACCATCAGCTGCCTGAGCGGTGTATGATCAGCAGCTTGAAGTCACAGGATCCTGAGGTTGAAACCCCCTCAGCGCCGGTTAGCTGATACAGAGACACCCGCAAAAAAAGTTCCGTGCGAGAACTTCCTGTTCTGAGAACCTCTGGCAGAGACCTTCCTATTTCACCACACGGCTTCACTCCACATCACCCTGAGATCTCACACACACACACCTGTCACCCCGCACACACATTTACACCTGCCCGGCCACTTTATCGCAAACCCTTTTCTTGCTGATCTGCAGTTAGAGCCTGTAGCTCATCTGCAGATACAGTTTGTTCTACATCCACTGCCATTCAGTCAGTGCAAGCACAAGGTAGGTGTTTCTAATAAAGTGGCCAGTTAGTGCAAGCACAAAGCAGGTGTTTCTAATAAAGTGGCCAGTCAGTGCAAGCACAAAGCAGGTGTTTCTAATAAAGTGGCCAGTCAGTGCAAGCACAAAGCAGGTGTTTCTAATAAAGTGGCCAGTCAGTGCAAGCACAAAGCAGGTGTTTCTAATAAAGTGGCCAGTCAGTGCAAGCACAAAGCAGGTGTTTCTAATAAAGTGGCCAGTCAGTGCAAGCACAAAGCAGGTGTTTCTAATAAAGTGGCCAGTCAGTGCAAGCACAAAGCAGGTGTTTCTAATAAAGTGGCCAGTCAGTGCAAGCACAAAGCAGGTGTTTCTAATAAAGTGGCCAGTCAGTGCAAGCACAAAGCAGGTGTTTCTAATAAAGTGGCCAGTCAGTGCAAGCACAAAGCAGGTGTTTCTAATAAAGTGGCCAGTCAGTGCAAGCACAAAGCAGGTGTTTCTAATAAAGTGGCCAGTCAGTGCAAGCACAAAGCAGGTGTTTCTAATAAAGTGGCCAGTCAGTGCAAGCACAAAGCAGGTGTTTCTAATAAAGTGGCCAGTCAGTGCAAGCACAAAGCAGGTGTTTCTAATAAAGTGGCCAGTCAGTGCAAGCACAAAGCAGGTGTTTCTAATAGTGGCCAGTGAGTGGCAGTGCAGTAAAAGTCACCCACCTGCAGAACGAGCAGGCAGAGGAAGTAGGCGTTGGCGATCCTCTGGAACTGTTCGAACAGGTTGAGGGGCAGGAAGGTCAGCAGGTTGTATTTGGAGGTTTTGATGGCGTTCGTCTGCGCGGAGGAGAAACAGACAGGTGGTGGAACATGATATCATCGTCATATCATTTTGCCCCGCCCACTGGTGTACAGTGACGTAGTCAAAGTTCAGGAGATGTTGGAGAGACGGGGCTAAAGTCAGACTTTTATATGAAATGATAAATGACGTTTAATATGATGAGAGTTATGAACTAACGAGGTGAAAAGGTCAGGTTTGAATCTGTGGCTCTCTGAGTGATTTACATTAAGACTGCCGCACTTTCTGATCATGTTTCAGAGCCATTATGTTCAGTAAGGAGTAATAGGACTGGAGTGATCTGTGGAGGAACCGTGTGGAGAGACACAAAGACGACATTTCATCACTCGCTCATGAGGGGAAGTGGGCCGGTTGCTATGGGAACTGAAACAGGAAACACTGTTAAACTTATTGTTAACTTATTGTTAAACAGGCGGTTAATGGTACTGTGCCTGTACCACTGATATATGTAAATGAGCTCCTTTCTGATTGGCTGTGCCTCACCCAAAAAAGCAGGCCGGTGTGAGTGGGCGGGGCTACACTGCTCTGAACTGAATATACAGGGCTGTGTAAATAAGTGTAAATAAGTGAACACAGTGACGCACTACTGCACATTTAATACACAATTACTGTTTGTTCACTGAATTTAACTTACTGGGGGTAAAATGAAGTCACATTTTTGCATTTTATCTTTTATTTTTCCCAATATGTTAAACGGCTTTTCGACCTTAAATGGTGCAGCAGTTGCGCTCATTCAAGGTGGAATGGGATTCGATCAAGAAGCTGGTGAATGAGAAGCTGGAATGAGGCATTTTAAAGGAACTGCTCTACTTTAGAGGAAAAGTTTCCTGCTGGAGATGTGAGAAAAGCAGCTGTAGCTGAGCCGCAGCTCAAAGCAGAGCGTTTTCATTCTGTTCGATTTTTTAGTCGATACTAGCACATCAGCACCTGCTGAGACACGTTTACAGCCAAGAAGGAAAAACGGACATAAAATGTTGTGGCTCAAAAGTGGTTTGATTTCTGTTGAAAGGACAAAGTGCCTCTTCCTAATGTTTGAGTTGCGCCCCCTGCTCTATCCTGCCTGCATGGAGTCGGGAGTGAGGTGAATGGTAGGTGTTGAAACTGTAACATTGTTTACGTATAACTTGCTTGAAAATCCATTTTTTCTGTGATTCTGGCCTCTTTCATTTAGAATGAGCCCCCCTGCAGCCGGACGGCCCACAGGCCCATTTTGGTCTGGAGATAAGAGCTACACTTTCAATTCCACACCGAGAGCACTGTGCTGTCCTGCCCACGCTGGAGTCAGGGGAAGGTCAGCCAGAGCGGATCCACCGTCACAGCTGTAAATCACTGATAAACGTGCACACCGGAGGCCCTGGAGAACTCTTAACCCTTTCAGACAGAAACCATTACAAAAACATCCCGATTTCACTGCTCAGTGCACCGGTAAACATACAAAGGCATGGATACCACTTTAAACTCCAAGCTACTGACCTGCCCACTGGACACCATGTGTTACAGAAACGAAACAGGAGCAGGTCTGACCTTCAGGGCGTGTCTGAACATCCCTGTTCCACTCTCACTCTCTATTTATAGTCACATGCAAAGGGGACAATCTTGATTCATTCCATTTATTTGATTAACACATTGATTTTATATATATATATGTTATGTCGTCGGAACAAAACCTCATATCTCCAGAACGAGAACTTTACAGTTAAGGAAAAAAACATGCTTTACTTTACTGAGTCATTTTAGATTCATGAAATTTACACACAATGTAAAGAGCAACAGGCACTTTCAGATGATGTCAACAACTGAAAAATGGAGATACGAGGTTTAGTTCCAACAGCAGCGATATATATATATATATATAATATATACAGTAAAAGCTAATGGCATTTTTGCTCTCTCCTGTAAAGTTACCATTTTGAGATACATGTTTGTTTTTTAACTATATATATATATATATATATATTGCTGCTGTCAGAACAAAACCTCGTATCTCCATTTTTCAGTTTTTGACATACTTTGAAAATACCTGTTTACATTGCGTGTAAATTTCATGGTAAATGGACCAAAAGAAATGGCCTATATATATATAGTATTTTTACAGTGTGTATATTACATATATTACTTATTTTAACAGTAGTTGAAACTGCCAGCTACTCTTTATATTGTGTCCAAACATTTCCCACAAACTCCCATTGAAAGTTAAGACTGTTACTTCGTTCTGTAAAGTCAGCGTTTTGGACCAGGAGACCCAAACACATCCTGGCTGACTGACCATAATCAAGGATTGTGGGGGGGCATTTTCTTTTGAACTGTCACTTTAACTGGGGTTGTGTTTGATAATGCGAGTTTAAGGACAGTGTGGACATCCAGTGCGTCCGTCCATCACACTCACCGCATATCTGAAGGAGAGGTTGTACTCTCTGTCGTTCGCTCGGATCCTCCTCTCCGTCTCTGAGGAGCCACACAGAACGGAAAGAGGTTAAACCAGACAAACATAAAGCAGTGCGCTTAAGACCCCCCACACCTTAATCTGGGGCAAGACTGAAGGAGAGAGACTGTGTGTATGTGTGTGTGTGTGTGTGTGTGTTTGTGTGGTTTGAGCTGCACCGTTGCTGGTGTGTAAACCACAGTGTGTCAGGTTGAAGCTGATCTCAACCTCAGGCCAAACGTGTGAAAACTACACGGACTTTGTGACAACAAAACCATTTTATAGACGTAACAGACAGTATTATGTCTTCTAACCCTTTAAAGGAGAATTCCACCATTTTTTCCCGAAAATGCCGCTTCATTAAATGGTTGAGATGTGAGCAGAGTCATTCAGAGAGCTGTTCACAGTGGTGGTGATAGGAACCAGACGTCCACCTCTAAAAGCTCCCTCCCATTTAATGGTTCTAAATGCTGCCTATGACATTGTTTTATGATAGTTTTGGGATTTATGCCTAAATATTTTCCGGTCTAAGCCATATTTTTGGTACGTTTATGGTGGAGGGGCACAAGCAGGGTGTTCCGAGGCACGGAAAACTCATTATTTCAGATTTTCCACCGTTTTACCATCAGCAACGTTCCATATAAACTCTTAAGACTCGTGTAGTTTCACTGGTGCTTCTGGTTGGTAAATCAAACAGCTGTATTTGTGTTGTAGTCATGGCGACCCCTGATACCCATCACCACCTCTGTAACGATTCGGACCCCTCTCTGTTCTGAAAGGGTCCGGCCCAGGTCCGGTTTAGATGTGTGTGTTTGTGGAAGTGAGTGAGTTACCTTCCTCTTTCTTCTTCACGCAGTCAAGGCCAAAGAACGACATCGCTGCAGCTTCTCTGATCCTCTATCTGACCATCATTCACCTGAGGACACACACACACACACACACACACACACACACACCGGCACATATTAACAACATCTCAGTGATCCTGAAGGTGTGCGACTTGATCACGAACCAGTCAGAGCTGAGAAACAAAGTGATCCTAAATGACCGTTCAAGTGGATCAGGACTGTGTGGGCATTTCAGACCATGTGGTGATTGACAGCGGCGTAGCCATGGCAACGTTAACTACCGCACAGCAGCCAACATGTGGTCAGTTTTCTCAGGTTTTTCCTGGCCCCTCTGTCTATTATACCACCAATCACCAATCCCCTTTAATGTACGGGTGGAATGTGAGTTTGTGGCCGTTCAGTCATGAAATTTTACATCACAGTTTTGAAACACCGTCATGTAAATGTCACGTGACCTTTAGAGTTGGTGGATAGAGGTGGGCTTTGTTAGCTGTAATAAAGCTGGACTGAAGTGACCACTGCTGAGCCCGTCCATCACAGGCAGGACAAAGAGGAGCTTTATTAGGACCCTGTCAAGTCAAACAGAGATTCCCCGCTTTTTTTCTCAGCGTCCGCCCTTTCCTTCAGGCCAGAGCTCCAGCATGACTTCACTCCGCCACTTATTTATAGAAACCACATGTGTGTGTTCAGGAATGTGTGTTTTAGGAGGTACAGCATGGCAAGAACACACACACACACACACACACACACTCACACACACACACACACACTCACTCTCAGGGCTCTGGAAAAGTGTTTCCATTACCCCCAGACGAGAGCGGCGACCTCTCTCTGTCTCAGAATAAACAGAGTGAGTCTGAATGTCAGCCTCCATCACTGTTTTACTGCACCCTCTACCAAACCCTCCGCTTCCCACAGATCTCACACGCCTATGGTTAAACACAAAACCTGCCCAACGCCGCGCGTCACCATCCTCACGCTCCCTCACTCTTTCCATCTGATGGAGCGCTCACAGTGTCTCAGAGCACCACGACGTTATTATCCCAAATGGAAACAATACACGGCCACGCGTTTTGACCTAAAAGCACCAGGACACATTGCCGTGTCACCCAGATATATTTACACACAAAAATGTATTAAATCCATCTGAAAATGTGTAAAAATCTCCAAAATCCCGTCTAATGCGCTTCACTGTCTGATACCTTTATGTACCTTTAACAGGACAGAAGCGAGTGATGCAGGTATTGATACTCTGTGAACTGCAGTTTGATCTGATATCTTGTTTATGTGAAACACATCGTGTGTGAGAGCCTACAATAGTACATTTGATCAATAAATGCATTTTGAATTGAATTATATATATATATACGTGTGTGTGTGTGTGTGTGTGTGTGTGTGTGTGTGTGTGTTTACCTGGTCAGAGTCCAGATTTAAACACTATAGAGGGCTTTTAATCTATTTTATTTAATTCATGCTAATTACAGACTAATGACTAATAATTACAGACCATTAAAAGCTTAATGTTTTGAGAGAGAGAGAGAGAGAGAGTGTGTGTGTGAGAGATAGAGAGAGAGAGAGAGAGAGAGAGAGAGAGAGAGAGAGAGAGAGAGAGAGAGAGAGAGAGAGAGTGTGAGATAGAGACAGAGAGAGAGAGAGAGAGAGGGTGTGTGAGAGACAGAGAGATAGAGAGAGTGTGAGAGACAGAGAGATAGAGAGAGAGAGTGAGAGAGAGAGAGAGAGAGAGAGAGAGAGAGTGTGAGAGATAGAGAGAGAGATAGAGAGAGAGAGAGAGAGAGAGTGAGATAGAGTGTGAGAGATAGAGAGAGAGATAGAGAGAGAGAGAGAGAGAGAGAGAGAGAGAGAGTGAGATAGAGTGTGAGAGATAGAGAGAGAGATAGAGAGAGAGAGAGAGAGAGAGAGAGAGAGAGAGTGAGATAGAGACAGAGAGATAGAGAGAGAGAGAGACAGAGAGAGAGTGTGAGAGAGAGAGAGAGAGAGAGAGAGAGAGAGAGAGTGTGAGAGAGAGAGAGATAGACAGAGAGAGAGTGTGAGAGAGAGAGAGAGACAGAGAGAGAGAGAGAGAGAGAGAGAGAGAGAGAGTGTGAGAGATAGAGAGAGAGATAGAGAGAGAGAGAGAGAGAGAGTGAGATAGAGTGTGAGAGATAGAGAGAGAGATAGAGAGAGAGAGAGAGAGAGAGAGAGAGTGAGATAGAGACAGAGAGATAGAGAGAGAGAGAGACAGAGAGAGAGTGTGAGAGAGAGAGAGAGAGAGAGAGAGAGAGTGTGAGAGAGAGAGAGATAGACAGAGAGAGAGTGTGAGAGAGAGAGAGATAGACAGAGAGAGAGTGAATAAACAAAGCTGATAAAGTGCTACAAATATGAAATATTTACACTTTGCATGAGTGAGAATGACACAGTCTATCAAAACGTAGCAGCTACTAATGTGGCTAAGTGGGGGAGTGAGCAGATGCGTAGCGTGCAACTAGCTTAGGCGCTTATAACCATTTATAATCACCTCTTCACCTTCATTTGGTTCATTTTCATGTGAGCATGGTAAGGACGGGTGTGAGCTTTAGAACGCTGCTGCTGGTCCTGTCGCGTGTTCTGGCTTTAGGGGCTACGTCAACTCACTATGACACAAAACAGACGTCTCTGCCAAAAAGCTGCTCAAGTCAACTCTGATGAGAAGACGTCACACCTGTCCAGTCATATGGAGGATCGAGCAGCCGGGAGGCTTTTTTGCGTGAAATAAAACAGTTATAACACCTGATTTTGCAGCTTAGTGTATATAGCAGTGACATGATGCTGATAGTGCTGAAATCAAAGCTCTAACGCAGCCTGGAAAAACGAGGCCTAGTGGAAAAAGTGCTTGTAACTGTTAGCGTGAGTCAGCGTGAGTTCCCACGAAGGCCTTATGTAGGTGTCATTTAGCTCTATGAACTGTTATAAAGGGTTACTGTGGTTTCTGATGCTGAACAACACGCTGTTCTCTGTAGAGAGTAAAGGAGCTACAACGCAGCCATTGGGACGCCAAATATCTGGTTCCATTCACTTCCATGAAGTTAAGAAATGTAAAGTCACCATTTCAGACCCGGATGATACAGACCTAAAGAAGCAAACAGGCACCAAACACGGTTTATCTTACTGCCAACATTTGACGTAAGAGCAGAAACTGTGTGAATTCAATTTCTGGAACTTCTCCACAGTTAACCCCAAGCTGTTCTCTCGCTATGCTGCCTGTAATGAGGTCAGGAGGAGAAAGTGAAGATGTTTCGGCTCCCTCTCCAACCGCTGACTGATGATGGGGGCAGTTTCGGTGGGCCTGATTCTGAGGAGGCCTTTGTAGCCGTACTGAAACACCCACAACCTGACCTGCTTTTCTTCATATATCACATTTAAGTGCAATGCAAACAACACAATAATCGTGGTGGTTTCCTAGTAAATGTATGACTTTAACAGAAAAACTCAACCCTCATGCCACATTTCCAAAACCTCAAAGCCAAAACCGCAACTTCGTACTGATTCTGCAAAATACCACAACCTGTACAACCGAACCCGCCCAAACACTTCAGCCCTCTTCACACTAAACTACACAACTCACACATTAATGTTTCACAGCAGACACGCAAGCATTTATAGTCGACACTGAATAGTTCATCATAGTAACACTACAATTCATAGGGGATGATAAACAAATCATAGTAAATACTGAACAAAATATAATAGGTACTGAATAATTGATAGTAGATACTGAATGAATCCCAGTAGACACTGAATAATTGATAGAACATACTGAATGAATCCCAGTAGACACTGAATAATTGATAGAACATACTGAATGAATCCCAGTAGACACTGAATAATTGATAGAACATACTGAATGAATCCCAGTAGACACTGAATAATTGATAGAACATACTGAATGAATCCCAGTAGACACTGAATAATTGATAGAACATACTGAATGAATCCCAGTAGACACTGAATAATTGATAGAACATACTGAATGAATCCCAGTAGACACTGAATAATTGATAGAACATACTGAATAAATCCCAGTAGACACTGAATAATTGATAGAACATACTGAATAAATCCCAGTAGACACTGAATAATTGATAGAACATACTGAATGAATCCCAGTAGACACTGAATAATTGATAGAACATACTGAATGAATCCCAGTAGACACTGAATAATTGATAGAACATACTGAATGAATCCCAGTAGACACTGAATAATTGATAGAACATACTGAATGAATCCCAGTAGACACTGAATAATTGATAGAACATACTGAATGAATCCCAGTAGACACTGAATAATTGATAGAACATACTGAATGAATCCCAGTAGACACTGAATAATTGATAGAACATACTGAATGAATCCCAGTAGACACTGAATAATTGATAGAACATACTGAATGAATCCCAGTAGACACTGAATAATTGATAGAACATACTGAATGAATCCCAGTAGACACTGAATAATTGATAGTACATACTGAATAAATCCCAGTAGACACTGAATAATTGATAGAACATACTGAATGAATCCCAGTAGACACTGAATAATTGATAGTACATACTGAATGAATCCCAGTAGACACTGAATAATTGATAGAACATACTGAATGAATCCCAGTAGACACTGAATAATTGATAGTACATACTGAATAAATCCCAGTAGACACTGAATAATTGATAGAACATACTGAATGAATCCCAGTAGACACTGAATAATTGATAGAACATACTGAATGAATCCCAGTAGACACTGAATAATTGATAGAACATACTGAATGAATCCCAGTAGACACTGAATAATTGATAGAACATACTGAATGAATCCCAGTAGACACTGAATAATTGATAGTACATACTGAATAAATCCCAGTAGACACTGAATAATTGATAGAACATACTGAATGAATCCCAGTAGACACTGAATAATTGATAGAACATACTGAATGAATCCCAGTAGACACTGAATAATTGATAGAACATACTGAATAAATCCCAGTAGACACTGAATAATTGATAGAACATACTGAATGAATCCCAGTAGACACTGAATAATTGATAGAACATACTGAATGAATCCCAGTAGACACTGAATAATTGATAGTACATACTGAATAAATCCCAGTAGACACTGAATAATTGATAGAACATACTGAATGAATCCCAGTAGACACTGAATAATTGATAGTACATACTGAATGAATCCCAGTAGACACTGAATAATTGATAGAACATACTGAATGAATCCCAGTAGACACTGAATAATTGATAGTACATACTGAATAAATCCCAGTAGACACTGAATAATTGATAGAACATACTGAATGAATCCCAGTAGACACTGAATAATTGATAGAACATACTGAATGAATCCCAGTAGACACTGAATAATTGATAGAACATACTGAATGAATCCCAGTAGACACTGAATAATTGATAGAACATACTGAATGAATCCCAGTAGACACTGAATAATTGATAGTACATACTGAATAAATCCCAGTAGACACTGAATAATTGATAGAACATACTGAATGAATCCCAGTAGACACTGAATAATTGATAGAACATACTGAATGAATCCCAGTAGACACTGAATAATTGATAGAACATACTGAATAAATCCCAGTAGACACTGAATAATTGATAGAACATACTGAATGAATCCCAGTAGACACTGAATAATTGATAGAACATACTGAATGAATCCCAGTAGACACTGAATAATTGATAGTACATACTGAATAAATCCCAGTAGACACTGAAAAATCCCTAGTAGACGCTTGAATTATGACATTTGGTGAACTGTTGACTCATAATAGATGCAGTGAACGGTTGCTGAACTGAGTAGTAACAGAATAAACATTGGGTTTTATGCGCTGATGAGTGTGAATTTGTAATTGAGATTATTTGGATGGTGCGAATCAGAAAATCACCGCCAGCTTCTAAGACTGAAGTTTGGAGGAGTGTCTGCAGATTGGTTGAGGAACTGAAAGTGAGTCTCCTGAAAAGAATGGAGGCGGGAATGAAGGAAAGAGTGAAGCACTGAACACGGAACAGCTGAGAGCAGATTTAATAGCAGAGAAAGGAAGAATTTGTACATAAAGGCTGTAAATTAAATGAAGTGGGAAGTTTAACACACTATTGTGTGTGTGTGTGTGTGTGTGTGTGTGTGTGTTTTGGGCCTTTCTCTCTAGACAACAATGTTTGGCTGGTGTTCAAACAGGCCTGTGTATTAAATGACTTTCATATGGCTGTAGAAGCACAGAGGGGCTTTTGTACGTTACTCTTTCACTGCTGTCACACAGCCAAACTACAAACTTAGTGTTTTTCTTTTCTGTTTTTTCCTGTTTTCTCAATACAGTGAGAAGAGCATCACACCCGCTTAAAATAGCTTTCTGTGCAAAGTGCTTGACGTCTTTACCATCTTATCATCTGCTGCAACTATTATTAACCTTTACCATGAGCTCCACTTCCCTCCACTACACGCTGTCTGCATTAAAACCAGACAAAAGCAACAGCTAATGACTGAATAACCGACTCTAAATGTAGGTATTGTGATATAAACAGAGTCTGTTCTACAGTTTCTCATTAGACTGAATGAATAACCGGCTCTAAATGTAGGTATTGTGATATAAACAGAGTCTGTTCTACAGTTTCTCATTAGGCTGAATGAATAACCGGCTCTAAATGTAGGTATTGTGATATAAACCGAGTCTGTTCTACAGTTTCTCATTAGGCTGAATGAATAACCGACTCTAAATGTAGGTATTGTGATATAAACCGAGTCCGTTCTACAGTTTCTCATTAGGCTGAATGAATAGCCGACTCTAAATGTAGGTATTGCGATATAAACCGAGTCTGTTCTACAGTTTCTCATTAGACTGAATGAATAACCGACTCTAAATGTAGGTATTGTGATATAAACCGAGTCCGTTCTACAGTTTCTCATTAGACTGAATGAATAACCGACTCTAAATGTAGGTATTGTGATATAAACCGAGTCCGTTTTACAGTTTCTCATTAGACTGAATGAATAACCGACTCTAAATGTAGGTATTGTGATATAAACCGAGTCTGTTCTACAGTTTCTCATTAGGCTGAGTGAATAACCAGCTCTAAATGTAGGTATTGTGATATAAACCGAGTCCGTTTTACAGTTTCTCATTAGACTGAATGAATAACCGACTCTAAATGTAGGTATTGTGATATAAACCGAGTCTGTTCTACAGTTTCTCATTAGGCTGAGTGAATAACCAGCTCTAAATGTAGGTATTGTGATATAAACCGAGTCTGTTCTACAGTTTCTCATTAGACTGAATGAATAACCGGCTCTAAATGTAGGTATTGTGATATAAACCGAGTCCGTTCTACAGTTTCTCATTAGGCTGAATGAATAACCGACTCTAAATGTAGGTATTGTGATATAAACCGAGTCCGTTCTACAGTTTCTCATTAGACTGAATGAATAACCGACTCTAAATGTAGGTATTGTGATATAAACCGAGTCTGTTCTACAGTTTCTCATTAGGCTGAATGAATAACCGACTCTAAATGTAGGTATTGTGATATAAACCGAGTCCGTTCTACAGTTTCTCATTAGGCTGAAAGAATAACCGACTCTAAATGTAGGTATTGTGATATAAACCGAGTCCGTTCTACAGTTTCTCATTAGGCTGAATGAATAACCGACTCTAAATGTAGGTATTGTGATATAAACCGAGTCCGTTCTACAGTTTCTCATTAGGCTGAATGAATAACCGACTCTAAATGTAGGTATTGTGATATAAACCGAGTCTGTTCTACAGTTTCTCATTAGGCTGAATGAATAACCGACTCTAAATGTAGGTATTGTGATATAAACCGAGTCTGTTCTACAGTTTCTCATTAGACTGAATGAATAACCGACTCTAAATGTAGGTATTGTGATATAAACCGAGTCCGTTCTACAGTTTCTCATTAGGCTGAATGAATAACCGACTCTAAATGTAGGTATTGTGATATAAACCGAGTCTTATCTACAGTTTCTCATTAGGCTGAATGAATAACCGGCTCTAAATGTAGGTATTGTGATATAAAGAGTAAAGGGGGGTTGTTTGGGTTAGTGAGAGTTCTGTTGTAGGGAGAGGCCAGAGCAAGTCGAGGAAGGATAGAGCTCATTCTGAAACTGTAGAAATAAAAGCCGTAAGAGTTTTAAACAACATCCCTGATTAGACGCAGACAAAATTACGAAAATTAGCTCAAGTTGTGCAACACTGTATGTGATCATGATTCTAACCGGCAGTTAAAACCCACACACACACACTCAGATCCCACCCGGCATTGCTCAACTCTCTGCTCACCGCTGCTGGAAAACAGAGTGAGAATGGAGAAGTTAGTGATTAGCTTGTTGAGAGTTTAACAATAGTAGGAAGTCAGACTGAAATGAGGAGGAGATGAAACAGTGGCTTGATAAACATAATGGGCACTTTTTAACCCGCTGACCTGCAGACTTATTACACATAACATTTTGTTATATTTGCTTTATTTGTCCCTTTTGAGGCCCATTTATATCATTTATGTGGTTTAATGTACCAAAAACAGTCATAATCCATTTTTACACAACTATTTTTATCCTCTTTTTATCCCATAGAGCTCTGACTGGCCTGTATTGCACCTCATTCAGAAAAGCAGGCTAAGCTGAAACACTCCTTATAACTTCAGTGTGAGTGGGCGGGGCTAAACTGCTGCTGAAGGTTTTGGCGTTCGTGACATCACATAAACCAATGAACTGGCCTGTATGGACAGACAGACAAACATTAACAGTGTTTACGCACCACATCAAACTCTTATGCGTGAGTAACCATGACAACACAGCTCTGATTGGTCAGCCTGCGCAAATCCAAACAACACAAATCTAAAACGCTCTTTTTAATGAGTGTGCCAGCTGTAATGTGCACATGTACGTTCTCTAAACCTCTGCCTTTTTTTGGTCTATAAAGTTGGAGTCTGTCAGAAAACTCCCTAATCTCACCACAAAGTTCACACTCGGCCAAAAGTGCTGATACACAAGTACTCCCGCTTCTTTCAGTGAGTCAGATACAATCAGCTCACAAATACGAGTCGGCTCCCAAACAGCTTCATTCACTAATGCTGTAAGTTTCAGGTTCCCAACATTAGCCATACTAGCCGTATCATCCATCACTCAGCTTTCAGCAAGACCTTAATCTGCCTCCTGCTTTAAAAAGTATATCACGCTTTTTTTTTACAAATATACGTCAGACGCCGATTCGTTTTATGGGATGGACTTTGAGTTAGGCAGGACAAAGGCAGCTGAAAACAGGGTTGAATGATTGGGGGAAAAATCTAATTGGAAAAAATGAACCAAATTTTCACCAACTGAAAAAAATGTTCACTACAATTGAACTAAATGTTCACCACACTTCACCTCAGTTTTCAGAACTATTCAACTCATTTTCACATCAATTCAATTACATTTTCACCACTATGCAACTCTGTTTCACCTTGATTCCACTAAAATTTCACAAGTCAACTAAAGTTTAACCAACATTCTGTGCACAATTCAACTAAATTTCACCACTGTTCGTCTCAATTTCACCTCAATTGAAGCAAATTTCCCCCACTATTCAATTTAGTTTTACCACAAATAAACCATAATTTCTATATTATATTATATTTACTGTGGTGTCTTTAAATGGAACTATTCTCTATAAAAAGCTGTAGGTTTTTTTTGCCAAGAAGACTCAACACATTTAGAAAGGTGTGAAAGCTGAATATAATGTGTCAGACTGACAACTCATGCCCTCTGTGCCGTTACGTTAAATATTATCCAAAAATTAATTTTCACTTCCCGTCCACATAGACTTATAAGCTTTTTGAACGAGGGTAGCCACTCAGAGCAGAGCTCATTTACATACATTTAAAGGCACAGTGACAAAAACAGCCAGTTTAATTCTGAGGGATGAACAGAGGCTGGAAAATGCTCATGTAGAAATGAAATAAGACCAAGCACACACACACATTCGCCACACGACCCGGAGAAAGCGCGGCCTACCTGAGCGTAACGATCACAGTAGAGCATTACAGTATCACCAGAACTCACCACAACTTTACTGATCACATTCAAATCCCAGCACAGCACAGACTCTAACACAGGCACGTTAAATCATAATCACACTCACATCAACGCAGTTCAGTCTTCAGGTCTCTCACTGATGTTCTCTCTGTTTAACTCCATACAGAACCAACATACCTTCACTGAAACACCTCCTCCTGTACGGCTCGGGGGCGAGTGATCAACACGCAGAGACACGCAGGAGAATCCCAAATGGCAGTGTTTCACAACACACACACACACACACACACACACACACACAGACACACACACACACAGACACACAGACACACACACAGACACACACACACACAGACACACAGACACACCACACCCCACCCACACACACAGCACTTACACAGAAAAGAAGAAGTAAAAAAGTAATTCTCTGACCTTATAGTGACTCTTTATGAAATGATTCAGCACATCATCAAATCTCACATTTGACCACAATTCAACTGTCACTACGATTCAACTCAAATTTCCCCACGATTCAACTCCCATTTCACCATGATTCAACTCAAATTTCCCCCATTCCATATTCAACTCAAATTTCCCCATTATTCAACTCCATTCACTACGATTCAACTGAAATTTCCCCACGATTCAACTCCCATTTCACCGTGATTCAACTCAAATTTCCCCACGATTCAACTCCCATTTCACCTTGATTCAACTCAAATTTCCCCACGATTCAACTCCCATTTCACCGTGATTCAACTCAAATTTCCCCACGATTCAACTCCCATTTCACCATGATTCAACTCAAATTTCCCCACGATTCAACTCAAATTTCCCCACGATTCAACTCCCATTTCACCGTGATTCAACTCAAATTTCCCCACGATTCAACTCCCATTTCACCATGATTCAACTCAAATTTCCCCACAATTCAACTCAAATTTCCCCACGATTCAACTCCCATTTCACTACGATTCAACTCAAATTTCCCCACGATTCAACTCCCATTTCACCATGATTCAACTCAAATTTCCCCACGATTCAACTCCCATTTCACCGTGATTCAACTCAAATTTCCCCACGATTCAACTCAAATTTCCCCACAATTCAACTCCCATTTCACTACGATTCAACTCAAATTTCCCCACAATTCAACTCCCATTTCACCGTGATTCAACTCAAATTTCCCCACGATTCAACTCCCATTTCACCATGATTCAACTCAAATTTCCCCACGATTCAACTCAAATTTCCCCACGATTCAACTCCCATTTCACTACGATTCAACTCAAATTTCCCCACAATTCAACTCCCATTTCACCGTGATTCAACTCAAATTTCCCCACGATTCAACTCCCATTTCACCGTGATTCAACTCAAATTTCCCCTCGATTCAACTCCCATTTCACCATGATTCAACTCAAATTTCCCCACGATTCAACTCCCATTTCACCATGATTCAACTCAAATTTCCCCACGATTCAACTCAAATTTCCCCATGATTCAACTCCCATTTCACCATGATTCAACTCAAATTTCCCCACGATTCAACTCCCATTTCACCGTGATTCAACTCAAATTTACCCACGTTTCAACTCCCATTTCAGTATGATTCAACTCAAATTTCCCCACGATTCAACTTCCATTTCACTACGATTCAATTACACTTTCTCCACAGTTCAACCCCTTTTTCAGCACAATTCAATGCCTATTTCAACAAGATTTAATTATATTTTCAACTGCCATTTCACCAAAAATCAATTCATTTTTCACCTAAATTAAACTCCCAGTTCATCATGACTGAGTAAAATTTTCATCATGATTCCACTTTTTCACCACATTTCAAGTCACACTGCACCATGATTCAACTAAATCTTTATACTTCAGTAGTGAAATATAAACAATCAAAACCACACAATAAGCTTTTAATATTTTATATTTTTTAGCAATGCTTTGAATTTAATTTTGGCCAAAAATGAGTGCATACATTATTGAATTTTATTATAATCAATTACAATATAACATTACAAAATCAGTTCATTAAAAAAAATCCACCACAATGCAGCACAATGCATTAATACACTCCTACACCTTAAGTCTAGACAATACATGTTTTCTAAGACATGCATTCATCTTATTTCCAGACTTGTTTATCTATTTTAAGCAGCTTTATCAAACAAAATATCATATGTTACTGTACTGGTATGTAGTTTTGGGATATAAGGCTTAAACCTTACTAATTATCTGCCAACTCAGTTTCAATTAAAGAACTTACTTAAAATGAGTAAAAATGTCTATTTCCTCCACACTCACACCAGCATTGTCATGAAATGTGAATAAGAGGAACAAAAAGGAACAGAACAGGACACTGTGGTTAGTGACGGGGAAATGCAGTCAATCAACTGAGACGGATGGCCTGTAGGTTTACACTGGAGCTATGACGCTAATGTAGCTTACAAGTAATGGAGCCAACAGAAGTAGATGGAGCTCAAATGAGTGGAAATTTATGTAAATGTGTAAATACATATTCTATTTTCATACATATTCCTAGTTTGAGCACTGAACGCCACTCTGATAGAGCCCGTGATTGTAGAGCTCTCAACCAAATATAGTTTTTTAATGTCTTTTAAAGTGAAACCTCCAACAGACTATGCTGCATAGTACTCACTGATAAATCAACAAGCAGAAAACCAACAAAAGCAGCAGCTTGGTGGAGCTCTAGCTCCCCTTGAGATCCTCCACTGTAACAAGAACCTCCTGCAGACTACGCTGCATAGAACTCGCTGACAAATATGGATAAATCAACAAGCAGCAAACTAACAAAAGCAGCAGATTGGTGGAGCTCTAGCTCCCCTCGAGATCCTCCACTGTAACAAGAACCCACAAGCAGTATGAATGAGAGAGGCTACAGTACATAATATATATATGACATATACTCTCATACATAGGAGATACGCTCGTTGTTGCACATGCAGCCACTGTTGCTCTCACTGGACACTGGTCATTTAAAAAAATGCAATGAATCAAATATACAAATCCTTTGACAGACCAAAGACAATTCAGAGAGACTTTCATAGACCAGATTTATTGAGACACAGGCCAAACATTTCTAGAAAACAGGAATTAAGTGCAATAATGGTCGGCCACTGTTGCAGTGGTATTTCATCAGCGCTCGCTGACCATTTGGGCGTGGAGGAAGTGAGGGCTTTGAGTCACACAGCCACTTTCCACTCACCACCATTAACATCAACACTGATGTATAGCAGTATAAACACTGACGTAATGTGATATTTCTGATCAGAACAACAGTGCTGGCCAAAGCTTTGATCTATTTCTGAAAGTGGTGATTCAATCCCAGCTGATGGCTGCTGCTACTGTGCTGATGAGCACAGCACTAAAGTCCAATCTGGACAGAACGGTCAGCCAGATGGCAAAATATAAACACTAAAATATCTTCATGTTTGTCCTTATGTCCAAAGCTAATGTAACTAACGTAATGGAAACGTATGTAATCAACATCATTAGCGTGGTGCTAAGCGCATGAGTCAGTCATGACACACTCATCTTGGTGTGTGGAGGTGTTCAGAATCTCTAACAGACTTGATTATGTGGTTTCTGACACACTGTAACCTATTAACATGGACTAAAGTCTGTTAGCATAGCTAAAAACAGTAGCAGCAATGGCTTTTTACATGCTGTTTACATGCAAAGGTTTTTGCCAAGCCGATTATATTCAACGATATTCAACAATATTCAACTATTACAGATTCAGACTGAGGTGTTTATGCTCACTCTGTTCAACAATCTGATGAAAATCTTCGTTTACATGCACACTACGAGTAATCCGATGCAAAATGACGTGTATGCGTGGAGCAGCGCTGAGAGTGAACGTTACCATGACAGCGAACATCACGTGAGGTCCAGTCAGAGTGAGATGAGCAGCAGTGAGCAGTGCTTGTGTTTTTAACTGCTTTAAACTGATGTCAGACTCAGGAAAACGTCCTTCACACGTCCTTATTAAAGAAGGCCGAGAGGAAGACGTCGTGTTCTGAGACACATAAGCTGGACGTCCGTCCCACCGCCGTCAGAGCATGAACTTCGTCTCCTCTGCAGACCAGTTTCTGCTCACCCGTGTTGAACGGTATAAACTCTTACTATGACGCGACACTCATGCGCAGAACGTTCTTACAGGTTCCAATCGGAGTGTAATCGGATTCAGGCGTTTACACGGCTATTATTCTTCTCTTTAACAGATTATTTAGAGGTTTACCCACCTTGGTCAATCGGACAGAAATTGTATTCCGAATGGCCTCAATCGGATTAGTCTATTCCGATTGAGGTGTTTACATGGACGTATTCTAATCCGATTGAGCTATCAGTCAGATTATTAACGGATTATCAGGCTGCATGTAAACGTGGCTAATGTAGGCTGCATTTTTACATGTTTTGCCTCACAGCTGATGAGGTATAAGTATACGTATATAAGAGGTACAAGTCTGTTAAATGCTGTAAATGTAAATGTAGGCATGAGCTTCTTTTACTTGTTAGCTACATTAGTTTATATATATAGTTTAGCCTACATTAGTGCTAAAACTAAAGAGGCAAGCTTTAGACTCAAACATGTCTCGGTTGAGTTAAGGAAAGAGGACAGATTCAGTTAGCACTATGATACATACATGCTGCTATTCTATTATAATGCTACATACATGCTACTAGCAAGCTAATGCTTCTGTGCACTGCAATGAAAGTAAGTCTAACCCTGTTAGACACCAAAGCCAGTTACTGAAACCGCAGCCTGTAACGGCCAAAGTCTCTAAACTACCACACTGGACGAAGCCTGCTGGTTTGTGTGGGCTATTTTGGCTTTGATAGGGTCAGTTCGGCGCATAGCAGCATTAGCATGTAGCAATATTCATATATCGGGTCTTTTACATCCTCAGGATTCCAGTGGTCTTCAGGGGAAACTGTACACATGTGTCAGGTTTGTTTACTACAGGCTGTGATTGCTTTTCAGAAAATGACACTCATGTTCCCCACAGAGCGACGCCGACGCAGTTTGTTCCAGATAAATATGACTGTTTGACCGATTACGGTGACGCAGGGATCGGCTAAAGGTAACAGTGAGTTCAAGCAGAACAGCACACGCCTCTCAGTTTAGCGTCAGACTAAAACGTCTGGCTAATAATAGACGGAAAAATCATCCAGGCCAGAGCAGCCCGCCCCTGAATAATTCACCCCATCCTCAGGGCTCTGCTTGACTTCTCTCAAAAGCACACAAGAGCTCTCACTTTACCTGATAAGGCCGTGTAATTTCTAATGACCACTCCATTATTCATCCATTAACGATGACCATACAGCGCCGTCAGTTATGACGCGCTGCATTATTGATGTGTGGTATTTAACAGCGGGCATTTGTTTGGGCCAGTGGCAAACGAGCTAGTTAGCGATGTCGCTACATGTTAAGGCCACTGACCTTACACAGGGGTCATGATTGTTCAGCTCTATTTTATTCCATCTTACAGGCCAAAAGTCAGGTAACAACTAACAACTAACTGGAACACTGCTTTGGCTACAGCTCTTATTCGGAGTCAGTGATGTATCTAGAACTTAAAGAAGGACTAGAGTGATGTTTTTTCGTAACAGCCGTTATCAATCAAGACATGACTGGTTGATTCCTCTGCTGCCTCCTGATTATGTTGGCAGTTAATGTAATGCGTAAGGCCTTCAGTCCAGCTCCTGAAGTCCTGGGAATTTAGGCCTCGAGGCCTTGAATGGGAAGCTCGCTAAGTGCTACCATCTCACCATGCTTCACCCCAGCCGATGCAATTAATTTTACATGGACAAAATAATTATCTTATATTCCAACACTGTGGTTTCATTTATGGATCCAAAATTGAGCGCTACAATTCCAATATTTTCCAATATCCAAATGTGGATCCGCAATTGATATCTAATATTCCGATATTGAGATACAGTTCTGGATCCAAAATTGAGATCTAATATTCCAAAGTTTTGATGCAATTGTGGATCCATCATTTCCAAGTTAGATGATGTTAGTTAACTTTGCTTGGACTTGATGAATAAAGGTGGAATTCTTCCAAAATCCGTCTTCCCAATATCCGTACCCATTATAAAAATTTCACAAAAGTGATCTGGTTACTAATCAATGAAAGAGCTCGCTTCACTGTATCTACTTAGATACCTCAGAGAAAACAATGCAGATGGGCCAATTTTGTGCTGGGCGTTTAAAGATTTTAACTCTTTATTTCAAAACAAAATTCAGTAATGAAATAAGAGTATTTACTACAATAACTACAGAGTTTAAATACAACAAGCATGATGATACTGCACACCTATATATGATGCCATGGTATCAGAGACAAACTACTGCTAATTAGCTTTGTGCATAAAACAAGAAGAATCTACTCACATTTGAGTCCTCTTCCTACAGCACAGAATCCTGGAAAACCAAAGGGAAAAACATGATGTTTACAGTAGTGATAAATACTGTATTTTACATGTTTACATGCAGAGGAATCAGTCATTTCACATTGTAAATATCCGGCTCAGTAATCTACAGGGTTTGGTATGTTTAGCTCATATGGATTGGAAGTAAACTGATTGTTTGTTTGTTTGTTTGGATTAATTAATTCCCCCAGAGATGTGTTGTCTCCTGAAAGCCGATAAGCATCAGGCGGGCACTAATTGTGTGGGCCGGCTATTTCATCATAACTGAAGCTAATCTGTGTCTTGGCATGTTGTTACGTAACCCAGACATTTTTAGTCACTGGTTTGTTAAATGGAAAGTCTGGAACATGAATGTGAAGACTGCAGTTTCCCACCATGCACTGCTTATACTGACCATAGGTCTTTCCATCAATTTGTTCCACAATGCACTCAGTGTCTTTTTTTGATATGAAACCAGTGCATGGTTTTGATTTTTTACTCTTTTTTTCATTGGTTGTTTTCACATAAGCTGTGATAAGGTAAAATAATGTACAGCAGTGAGACAAATTCCTGAGTGGCCAGTTTACTAGGCTTATTTGTGCATTTTAGGTTGCTAGACTAACTGCAGAGACATATTATCAAATGTTTGTACAGTATCAACCCTGAGAGAACCTGGCATTGACTATTTCCTTTACACTAGTCATCAAAACAATGGTGGGGTCATAAAATAATAAAATGCTAATGAGGGAGTGCCGATCTATTTGGGTCAAAGCCTTTTCCATTCCCACAACAAACTAACTCTGAGAACGAAACAAGGAGAATCCATTCACAATGACGAGCACCGGATCCGGAATACAGAAAACATAATACAGAAATGCAGAAAAGCCTTTTATACCGGTAACACACACAGTCGGTTCAGTTACGCTTTCCGTGATCTCGCAATCACTCAAAGCTTAGAGTCTATTTTTCTGCATTTGCCATGAAAAGCAAACTAGAAGTAGAAAATGGCCCAGTTTGTTGCTCAACGTGGTATTTAAAAACATTCATATATAGTCATTGAGTTTATATACACCTGCACGTTAGCTTCCAATACTTGTTAGCTGCATTCGTCTTGTACCTCCATTGCTACAACTGAAGAAGTCAACTTCAGACATCAATGTAGTGTCTGACTGACTGCATTCGGGGAAAACTGGAATCAGCTTTTCTCAGGAATCAGGAATCAGCTTTTCTGCAAAACTGCTGCTTGAGTGGATCTCAGTAAATCGACCTTCACTCACTTCAGATAGACAACAATCAGGCATTCAGAGCAATGAGCTCATTCTGACCACACGTTACATTGTAGAGAAGCAGAGTTCACACACGTCACCGTGGAGGTGAATCTCTTTAAAGCTCTGCTCCCACTAAAGATTGAAATCTGAGCCTGTTCCTCCACCTCCCACCGAGCTCCAGCACTGCAACAGGTTTCAGAGTCCCTCACCTGAACACACTCACCACGCTCTGATAACTCACCTCTGAGAGAGAGCTGAGAGACAGAACACGAAAGAGCGAGGCAGAAAGAGACAGTAGAGAAAAAGAGAGCTAGACCACAACAAAGAGTAAAAAACAAGATAGAAGAGTAAAAAACAAGATAGAAGAGAAAGGGAGGAGAGTGACAGAGAGAGAGGCCGAGACTGAGACAGACAGTAGAGAGAGAGGCCGAGACTGAGACAGACAGTTGAGAGAGGCCGAGACTGAGACAGACAGTAGAGAGAGAGGCCGAGACTGAGACAGACAGTAGAGAGAGAGAGAGGACGAGACTGAGACAGACAGTAGAGAGAGAGAGAGGCCGAGACTGAGACAGACAGTTGAGAGAGAGACCGAGACTGAGACAGACAGTAGATAGAGAGAGAGGCCGAGACTGAGACAGACAGTAGAGAGAGAGGCCGAGACTGAGACAGACAGTTGAGAGAGGCCGAGACTGAGACAGACAGTAGAGAGAGAGGCCGAGACTGAGACAGACAGTAGAGAGAGAGAGAGGCCGAGACTGAGACAGACAGTAGAGAGAGAGAGAGGCCGAGACTGAGACAGACAGTTGAGAGAGAGGCCGAGACTGAGAGAGACAGTAGAGAGGCCGAGACTGAGACAGACAATAGAGAGAGAGACCGAGACTGAGAGAGACAGAAGAGAGGCCGAGACTGAGACAGACAGTAGAGAGAGAGAGAGGCCGAGACTGAGACAGACAGTAGAGAGAGAGGCCGAGACTGAGACAGACAGTTGAGAGAGGCCGAGACTGAGACAGACAGTTGAGAGAGAGACCGAGACTGAGACAGACAATAGAGAGAGAGACCGAGACTGAGAGAGACAGTAGAGAGGCCGAGACTGAGACAGACAGTAGAGAGAGACCGAGACAGACAGTAGAGAGAGAGGCCGAGACTGAGACAGACAGTAGAGAGAGAGGCCGAGACTGAGACAGACAGTAGAGAGAGAGACTGAGACAGACAGTAGAGAGAGAGAGAGGCCGAGACTGAGACAGACAGTAGAGAGAGACCGAGACTGAGACAGACAGTAGAGAGAGAGGCCGAGACTGAGACAGACAGTAGATAGAGAGAGAGGCAGAGACTGAGAGAGACAGTAGAGAGAGAGACCGAGACTGAGACAGACAGTAGCGAGAGAGACCGAGACAGACAGTAAAGAGAGAGACCGAGACAGACAGTAGAGAGAGAGACCGAGACTGAGACAGACAGTAGAGAGAGGCCGAGACTGAGAGAGACAGTAGAGAGAGAGACCGAGACTGAGACAGACAGTAGAGAGAGAGACCGAGACAGACAGTAGAGAGAGAGGCCGAGACTGAGACAGACAGTAGATAGAGAGAGAGGCCGAGACTGAGACAGACAGTAGAGAGAGAGACCGAGACTGAGACAGACAGTAGAGAGAGAGACCGAGACAGACAGTAGAGAGAGACAGAGACTGAGACAGACAGTAGAGAGAGACCGAGACTGAGACAGACAGTAGATAGAGAGAGAGGCCGAGACTGAGAGAGACAGTAGAGAGAGAGACCGAGACTGAGACAGACAGTAGAGAGAGACCGAGACTGAGACAGACAGTAGATAGAGAGAGAGGCCGAGACTGAGAGAGACAGTAGAGAGAGAGACCGAGACTGAGACAGACAGTAGAGAGAGAGACCGAGACTGAGACAGACAGTAGAGAGAGACCGAGACTGAGACAGACAGTAGATAGAGAGAGAGGCCGAGACTGAGAGAGACAGTAGAGAGAGAGACCGAGACTGAGACAGACAGTAGAGAGAGAGACCGAGACTGAGACAGACAGTAGAGAGAGACCGAGACTGAGACAGACAGTAGATAGAGAGAGAGGCCGAGACTGAGAGAGACAGTAGAGAGAGAGACCGAGACTGAGACAGACAGTAGAGAGAGAGACCGAGACTGAGACAGACAGTAGAGAGAGACCGAGACTGAGACAGACAGTAGATAGAGAGAGAGGCCGAGACTGAGAGAGACAGTAGAGAGAGAGGCCGAGACTGAGAGAGACAGTAGAGAGAGAGACCGAGACTGAGACAGACAGTAGAGAGAGAGACCGAGACAGACAGTAGAGAGAGAGGCCGAGACTGAGACAGACAGTAGATAGAGAGAGAGGCCGAGACTGAGACAGACAGTAGAGAGAGAGACCGAGACTGAGACAGACAGTAGAGAGAGAGACCGAGACAGACAGTAGAGAGAGACAGAGACTGAGACAGACAGTAGAGAGAGACCGAGACTGAGACAGACAGTAGATAGAGAGAGAGGCCGAGACTGAGAGAGACAGTAGAGAGAGAGACCGAGACTGAGACAGACAGTAGAGAGAGAGACCGAGACTGAGACAGACAGTAGAGAGATCGAGACTGAGACAGACAGTAGAT
>NC_051230.1:33622529-33632529 GCF_015220715.1 Pygocentrus nattereri
GCGAGACAGAGAGAGAGACAGAGAGAGAGAGACAGAGAGAGACAGAGAGAGAGACAGAGAGAGAGACAGAGAGAGACAGAGAGAGAGACAGAGAGAGAGAGAGACAGAGAGAGAGAGAGAGACAGAGAGAGACAGAGAGAGAGAGACAGAGAGAGACAGAGAGAGAGAGAGAGACAGAGAGAGAGAGAGACAGAGAGAGAGAGACAGAGAGAGAGACAGAGAGAGACAGAGAGAGAGACAGAGAGAGACAGAGAGAGAGAGAGACAGAGAGAGAGGGAGAGAGACAGAGACAGAGAGAGAGAGACAGAGAGAGAGAGACAGAGAGAGAGAGAGAGAGAGACAGAGAGAGACAGAGAGAGAGAGAGAGAGACAGAGAGACAGAGAGAGAGAGACAGAGAGAGAGAGACAGAGAGAGAGAGAGACAGAGAGAGAGAGACAGAGAGAGAGAGAGAGAGAGAGCAGAAATAGCAGATGCTGAATAAATCCTAGTAATTAATAATTCATAGTAATTTCTGCATATCTTAGTAGCCACTGAATAATTTCTGATAGTGAAGTTTAAAGAAGATGCTGTATAAATAAACAGGCCGGTCAAACTGGATCAGGTCAGTATTATAAGTCAGTATTAAACACCCTATGAAACACAGTGGCTTATGGGCAGTGCTGATAGGAGGCCCATTACATACAGCGTTGATGTATTTAAAGAGTGCCCTGTGACTGCCTTATCTACAAAAACACACATCAGGGTGAAAAAGCTTTGGAATCTCTGGAAGAGAAGGTTTCTGACCACCTTTCACCGCACAGACTGTTACACTAGCGTCCAAACCTGGACCTGCTTTAATCCTCAGAGCTGGAAATTTCCACTTACAACTGAAAGGCCTCGTTGTACTTGGCAGTCCAGCAGTTGTTTTTGGATTTGGTCGTAAATTTCCGCTTCTTATCTGCGAGCAGTGGGCCGACCAGGTTTACGTCCACGAAGGGCCGGAAGAGTCCAGAGGTCTGCCACTTCATATCGTTCACCGCAATCACTGACAGAGGAGAGGGTCCAATTAAATTACAGAAAACAGCACCCAAGACAAGTCCCAACCCACACAGTCGCTCTGACAGACTGTAATACACTACAGGAAGCGTAGGGGGCGATACGGCTTCTACTGTTTCATTTAAAAAGCTCCATAATGTTCATATGATCCACACAGTCGCTCTGACAGACTGTAATACACTACAGGAAGCGTAGAGGGCGATACGGCTTCTACTGTTTCATTTAAAAAGCTCTATAATGTTCATATGATCCACACAGTCGCTCTGACAGACTGTAATACACTACAGGAAGCGTAGGGGGCGATACGGCTTCTACTGTTTCATTTAAAAAGATCTATAATGTTCATATGATCCACACAGTCGCTCTGACAGACTGTAATACACTACAGGAAGCGTAGGGGGCGATACGGCTTCTACTGTTTCATTTAAAAAGCTCTATAATGATCATATGATCCACACAGTCGCTCTGACAGACTGTAATACACTACAGGAAGCGTAGGGGGCGATACGGCTTCTACTGTTTCATTTAAAAAGCTCTATAATGTTCATATGATCCACACAGTCGCTCTGACAGACTGTAATACACTACAGGAAGCGTAGGGGGCGATACGGCTTCTACTGTTTCATTTAAAAAGATCTATAATGTTCATATGATCCACACAGTCGCTCTGACAGACTGTAATACACTACAGGAAGCGTAGGGGGCGATACGGCTTCTATTGTTTCATTTAAAAAGCTCTATAATGTTCATATGATCCACACAGTCGCTCTGACAGACTGTAATACACTACAGGAAGCGTAGGGGGCGATACGCCTTCTACTGTTTCATTTAAAAAGCTCTATAATGTTCATATGATCCACACAGTCGCTCTGACAGACTGTAATACACTACAGGAAGCGTAGGGGGCGATACGGCTTCTACTGTTTCATTTAAAAAGCTCTATAATGTTCATATGATCCACACAGTCGCTCTGACAGACTGTAATACACTACAGGAAGCGTAGGGGGCGATACGGCTTCTACTGTTTCATTTAAAAAGCTCTATAATGTTCATATGATCCACACAGTCGCTCTGACAGACTGTAATACACTACAGGAAGCGTAGGGGGCGATACGGCTTCTACTGTTTCATTTAAAAAGCTCTATAATGTTCATATGATCCACACAGTCGCTCTGACAGACTGTAATACACTACAGGAAGCGTAGGGGGCGATACGGCTTCTACTGTTTCATTTAAAAAGCTCTATAATGTTCATATGATCCACACAGTCGCTCTGACAGACTGTAATACACTACAGGAAGCGTAGGGGGCGATACGGCTTCTACTGTTTCATTTAAAAAGCTCTATAATGTTCATATGATCCACACAGTCGCTCTGACGGACTGTAATACACTACAGGAAGCGTAGGGGGCGATACGGCTTCTACTGTTTCATTTAAAAAGCTCTATAATGTTCATATGATCCACACAGTCACTCTGACGGACTGTAATACACTACAGGAAGCGTAGGGGGCGATACGGCTTCTACTGTTTCATTTAAAAAGCTCTATAATATTCATATGATCCACACAGTCGCTCTGACAGACTGTAATACACTACAGGAAGCGTAGGGGGCGATACGGCTTCTACCGTTTCATTTAAAAAGCTCTATAATGTTCATATGATCCACACAGTCGCTCTGACAGACTGTAATACACTACAGGAAGCGTAGGGGGCGATACGGCTTCTACTGTTTCATTTAAAAAGCTCTATAATGTTCATATGATCCACACAGTCACTCTGACAGACTGTAATACACTACAGGAAGCGTAGGGGGCGATACGGCTTCTACTGTTTCATTTAAAAAGCTCTATAATGTTCATATGATCCACACAGTCGCTCTGACAGACTGTAATACACTACAGGAAGCGTAGGGGGCGATACGGCTTCTACTGTTTCATTTAAAAAGCTATAATGTTCATATTCTGATTCACTTTCTTTTTCACTCACCTTTGACAGTGAGCTTCTGCTCAGTGTTGGCAGCAGGGGGTGCCATATCCACCTGAATCACGGCCTCCCCTATTGGCTGCTCCACTCCAGATCCTGCCAATCACATATAAACTCAATGCAAACACCACTAACCACAGACTTTACAATAACCAATAGCATTATTTCATAACAGTCCTCTGCACCTCACCACAGTCTGTTTAACCGGCACATATTTCCTCTGTATTTCCGCCCTGAAATCTACTTAAAGCCTTTGTGTCGTAATTCATTTTACATGACCAATTCATGCAGTGCTCTGGTCTGCCACGACTGGAGGCCGTAAATGAGCTCTGTTCTGATTGGCTCCCCTGTATTGTGTCTCATTCAAAAAGCAGTCTGGGCTGAAATGTGGAACGAACTGGTCAGTTTTTACTAAAATCCTCACAATTGGAGGGAAATATACATTTTAGCCATTAGGTTTGCGTATGAGGATCCACTGGAAGGCTGCAATGATTCATTTCCCTCCTGACAGCCATGAACAGTACAACATTTAGTCGATTACCCACATCTTCCAGTCCAATAACTCCACTCCAGACTGTCTGCAGGAACAACACTCCACATCACATCAACGGGAATGGGCGGGGCCAAACTGCTATAGGCTGAAGGGGTGGGGCTAACCTGTTATAATGGTATGTTTTGAAACTTCAACAAAGTCTACATTCTACACGATATGAACCCTTTAACCTCTACGATCCAATAAAAGTGCAGTGTGACTTGTCATATATGTTCTGCTTGAATTGAAAGAACAGAAAAGCAGGAGAAATGAAAGACATAAATAAAGACTGAAGCGTCACCTCGGTCAGGCCGCACGGTCTCTTTGGGGGTGATCCTGATGCCCATGCCGTTATGCACTATCAGAAAACAGCACAACATCAGTAACTCATTAATCCACACATACGACTGGCTCTCTATAACTGGCCTAAATCTGCCAGTATGACTCGTCGGTCAGTGATCTAGAAGTACTGACCGTACACATTATATATTGAGTGAAGGCGACTGTGACTGTAATGTTGCTATGATAATGATGATGATGGTGATGATATATGGTTACGCTGGCCAGGCCTACTGTGTGTACAGACGCACCCTGTGTGTGCTGAGTGGTGATGAAGGTCTTGATCAGAGCGTCGGTGGTCTGTGTGTAGAGAGACAGAGCGTAACGCAGAGACGACAGCTCAGAGCTTTTCTCTAAATACGACTTTTTCAGTCCATCACCACCGGCATGGAAGAATTGCTGAGAGGGAGAGATACATAGAGAGAGAGAGAGAGAGACATGTTGTCAGCCGTGTTATCTTCAGTTAAAACTTGCTGTTTGTATTCTGTAACGATTTCAGTCTTAACGAAAGACCCCAGCTTTAGACTGCAGCGTCAATGTAAACAGAATGTAAATACACTTCATTATGTGATCGGCTCGATCTAAATATCTGCATAACGTTAATCAAATCTAAATGGAATGAACTCTAAAAGGCAATCACAACAGAACGGTGACTAAAGAAACACTGCTGGAAATGTGATTAATGTGCTGGACTCACCTTGATGGTGTCCAGTGCCACCTCCATGATGGCGCACTGTCTGGGAGAGAGGGTCTTGGGCTCTGCCCCCTACAGCAGACGATGGAGGAAACGGTCAGTGTCCACACCAACAAAAATAAAAACAGTGCTACAGACTGAAGCTGATACTGTATAATTGTAGCCTCATATGCCAGGTGATGTAACACGCTCTGCATTCATAAAGCCTCTGCCTGATGACCACTTCACAGCCATGAAGGGCGTAATCAGAAGGTCAGCACACAGTCACGTCAGTTGAATGAGTCCAGCACACCAGAAACGAGAACTTCGAATTCATTTGGTTTAATACGCATTTTAGCTAACGCTAACGCTGCCATGGAGGCTTGTCTGACAGCCGTACTCTCTGGATTGTTCTACAGGCAGGACTTCCTCGGAGTGGACCTTGACTGGAAGGGATGCAAGTCAATGACCTCAATCAGATACCAGTCTGCTGAAATACGCCGTTAAGTTTTCTTGCTGCCAGATGTTCTTGAGAACCTGAGGACATACTGAGGCGAGCAGTGATTCAGAAGAACGGCTTCTGAAAGCTACAGTGTATTTAAATGCATTATAATAGAAAACTTCAATGCAGTGCAAGTTTCCTGTGCTGATATTTAGATTAGAAAAGATAAACACCAGCAACATAAATGTATTTCTTACATTTTAAACATAAAAAAATGATAAAATCTCAATATTCTAGTTGTTTTTTTCCCACATTTGCATTTTTTCTTCTTGCATCGTTTCACACACTTATGTAAACGTGTATATAAAGTAAGTGAATTTATTTACTTTTGAAATGACTTTTATTTAAAGCATCATGTAGCTAATGGCTGTGTTTGTTTGTTTATGTTTACAGTGAATACCTTCAGTTTGGAGAGCTCTTTGGCAGCTGTAAGTAACTGAGCCCCCTGCAGTTCACAAACAGAAAGATCAGAGATATGAGTTTACACCAGCAGAGGGCGCTGTAACACAGAGTGAAATACAGCCCCTCTAATCCAAACTTTTGTCTGGTAAGGATGTGTGCATGTCATGGGAAAGTGCGGCTCTTACGATGCTGTCGCTGCTCTGTGGCAGGACGATGGTTTTCTCCATGCAGATCAGAACGTTTTTCCACAGATCCTTCAGAACCCGCTTCAGCACCGTCTTCTCACACAGATCCGCAAAAATACTCAGACTGGACAAACAAATGCACATCAGAAGAGTTTAGTTAAATCAACAAATCTCTGTTTCTTTGTTCCAGTAAACACTGCATCAATAAAAATCTCATCATTTCAACTTTTCAAGATTTCCAAGATTTGCTTTATTGAGGAGTAATGAAGCAGGATGAGGAGGTGGAGGAGTAATGAAGCAGGATGAGGGGGTGGAGGAGTAATGAAGCAGGATGAGCAGGTGGAGCATTAATCAAGCAGGATGAGGAGGTAGAGGAGTAAAGGAGCAGGATGAGGAGGTGGAGGAGTAATGAAGCGGGATGAGGAGGTGGAGTACTAATGAAGCAGGATGAGGAGGTGGAGGAGTAATTAAGCGGGATGAGGAGGTGGAGGAGTAATGAAGCAGGATGAGGAGGTGGAGGAGTAATGAAGCAGGATGAGGAGGTGGAGTACTAATGAAGCAGGATGAGCAGGTGGAGCATTAATCAAGCAGGATGAGGAGGTAGAGGAGTAAAGGAGCAGGATGAGGAGGTGGAGGAGTAATGAAGCGGGATGAGGAGGTGGAGTACTAATGAAGCAGGATGAGGAGGTGGAGGAGTAATTAAGCGGGATGAGGAGGTGGAGGAGTAATGAAGCAGGATGAGGAGGTGGAGGAGTAATGAAGCAGGATGAGGAGGTGGAGTACTAATGAAGCAGGATGAGCAGGTGGAGCATTAATCAAGCAGCATGAGGAGGTAGAGGAGTAATTAAGCGGGATGAGGAGGTGGAGTACTAATGAAGCAGGATGAGGGGGTGGAGGAGTAATGAAGCTGGATGAGGAGATGGAGGAGTAATGAAGCTGGATGAGGGGGTGGAGGAGTAATGAAGCGGGAAGAGGAGGTAGAGGAGTAATGAAGCGGGATGAGGAGGTGGAGGAGTAATGAAGCAGGATGAGGGGGTGGAGGAGTAATGAAGCGGGAAGAGGAGGTAGAGGAGTAATGAAGCGGGATGAGGAGGTGGAGGAGTAATGAAGCAGGATGAGGAGGTGGAGTACTAATGAAGCAGGATGAGCATTAATCAAGCAGGATGAGGAGGTAGAGGAGTAAAGGAGCAGGATGAGGAGGTGGAGGAGTAATGAAGCGGGATGAGGAGGTGGAGTACTAATGAAGCAGGATGAGGAGGTGGAGGAGTAATTAAGCGGGATGAGGAGGTGGAGGAGTAATGAAGCAGGATGAGGAGGTGGAGGAGTAATGAAGCAGGATGAGGAGGTGGAGTACTAATGAAGCAGGATGAGCAGGTGGAGCATTAATCAAGCAGGATGAGGAGGTAGAGGAGTAATGAAGCGGGATGAGGAGGTGGAGTACTAATGAAGCAGGATGAGGGGGTGGAGGAGTAATGAAGCTGGATGAGGAGGTGGAGTACTAATAAAGCAGGATGAGGAGGTGGAGCATTAATCAAGCAGGATGAGGAGGTAGAGGAGTAATGAAGCGGGATGAGGAGGTGGAGTACTAATGAAGCAGGATGAGGGGGTGGAGGAGTAATGAAGCTGGATGAGGAGGTGGAGTACTAATGAAGCAGGATGAGGAGGTGGAGGAGTAATGAAGCAGGATGAGGAGGTGGAGTACTAATGAAGCAGGATGAGGAGGTGGAGGAGTAATGAAGCGGGATGAGGAGGTGGAGGAGTAATGAAGCGGGATGAGGAGGTGGAGTACTAATGAAGCAGGATGAGGGGGTGGAGGAGTAATGAAGCTGGATGAGGAGGTGGAGTACTAATGAAGCAGGATGAGGAGGTGGAGGAGTAATGAAGCGGGATGAGGAGGTGGAGTACTAATGAAGCAGGATGAGGAGGTGGAGGAGTAATGAAGCGGGATGATGAGGTGGAGGAGTAATGAAGCGGGATGAGGAGGTGGCGTACTAATAAAGCAGGATGAGGAGGTGGAGGAGTAATGAAGCGGGATGAGGAGGTGGAGGAGTAATGAAGCAGGATGAGCAGGTGGAGCATTAAGCAGGATGAGGAGGTAGATGAGTAAAGGAGCAGGATGAGGAGGTGGAGGAGTAATGAAGCGGGATGAGGAGGTGGAGTACTAATGAAGCAGCATGAGGAGGTGGAGGAGTAATGAAGCGGGATGAGGAGGTGGAGTACTAATGAAGCAGGATGAGGAGGTGGAGGAGTAATGAAGCGGGATGAGGGCTGGAGGAGTAATGAAGTGGGATGAGGAGGTGGAGTACTAATGAAGCAGGATGAGGAGGTGGAGGAGTAATGAAGTGGGATGAGGAGGTGGAGGAGTAATGAAGCAGGATGAGGAGGTGGAGTACTAATGAAGCAGGATGAGGAGGTGGAGGAGTAATGAAGCGGGATGAGGAGGTGGAGGAGTAATGAAGCAGGATGAGGAGGTGGAGTACTAATGAAGCAGGATGAGGGGGTGGAGGAGTAATGAAGCGGGATGAGGAGGTGGAGTACTAATGAAGCAGGATGAGGAGGTGGAGGAGTAATGAAGCGGGATGAGGAGGTGAAGGAGTAATGAAGCAGGATGAGGAGGTGGAGGAGTAATGAAGCAGGATGAGGGGGTGGAGGAGTAATGAAGCGGGATGAGGAGGTGGAGGAGTAATGAAGCGGGATGAGGAGGTGGAGTACTAATGAAGCGGGATGAGGAGGTGGAGGAGTAATGAAGCGGGATGAGGAGGTGGAGTACTAATGAAGCAGGATGAGGAGGTGGAGGAGTAATGAAGCGGGATGAGGAGGTGGAGGAGTAATGAAGCAGGATGAGGAGGTGGAGGAGTAATGAAGCAGGATGAGGAGGTGGAGTACTAATGAAGCAGGATGAGGAGGTGGAGGAGTAATGAAGCGGGATGAGGAGGTGGAGGAGTAATGAAGCAGGATGAGGAGGTGGAGGAGTAATGAAGCGGGATGAGGAGGTGGAGTACTAATGAAGCGGGATGAGGAGGTGGAGGAGTAATGAAGCGGGATGAGGAGGTGGAGGAGTAATGAAGCAGGATGAGGAGGTGGAGGAAGGTGAGCTCACTTTGCATCCAGGAACTCCATGAGTGGCCGCAGTGCGTTGACGGCGTCAGCTTCTGCAGTGTTTCGCGCATTCTGGTTCAGCGGCCCTTTGATCTGATACAGGATCTCCCCCACCTGACGCATACACACACTGATACGAGCCTGGAAACTACAGAGAGAGAGAGAGAGAGAGAGACAGAGAGGGAGAGAGGGAGAGAGAGAGGGAGAGAGACAGAGAGGGAGAGAGGGAGAGAGAGAGGGAGAGAGAGAGAGAGAGACAGAGAGGGAGAGAGAGAGAGAGACAGAGACAGAGAGAGAGAGAGACAGAGAGAGAGAGAGAGAGAGAGAGAGGGAGAGAGACAGAGAGAGAGAGAGAGAGACAGAGAGAGAGGGAGAGACAGAGACAGAGAGAGACAGAGAGAGAGAGAGAGAGGGAGAGAGAGACAGAGAGAGGGAGAGACAGAGACAGAGAGAGAGAGAGACAGAGAGAGAGAGAGAGAGGGAGAGAGAGAGAGGGAGAGAGAGAGGGAGAGAGAGACAGAGAGAGGGAGAGACAGAGACAGAGAGAGAGAGAGAGAGAGAGAGAGAGAGAGAGAGGGAGAGAGAGACAGAGAGAGGGAGAGAGAGAGAGAGAGAGAGAGAGAGACAGAGAGAGAGAGAGAGGGAGAGAGAGACAGAGAGAGGGAGAGACAGAGACAGAGAGAGAGAGAGAGAGGGAGAGAGAGAGGGAGAGAGAGACAGAGAGAGGGAGAGACAGAGACAGAGAGAGAGAGAGAGAGAGAGGGAGAGAGAGAGAGGGAGAGAGAGACAGAGAGAGGGAGAGACAGAGACAGAGAGAGAGAGGGAGAGAGAGGGAGAGAGAGAGAGGGAGTTTACTAAATGAAGGTGAGTTCAGTTCTGTTATAATTACTTGATATGATTGAGATGATGATGGTGATGAATTTGATGAGAATGATAACAGTGATGATGCTGATAGTGACAGTGTCAGCATGTTTGTGCTGAAGATGGTAATGATAGTGTTGATGATGGTGATGATAGCGATGGCTATAATGATGAAACTGACAACAGTGATGATGATGATGATGATGACAATGTTAATGGTCCTGATAATGGCAGCAGAGGTGGTGATGGTGGTAATATTGAAAACAGTGACAGTGACGATAGTGATAACCGTGAAAACAGTGATGATGATGATGATGGTAATAATGCCAGTGACAGTGATGCTGATATTTGTGATGTACCTCTTGGCAAACATGGCGCTCAGGTTG
>NC_051230.1:33635029-33645029 GCF_015220715.1 Pygocentrus nattereri
GTTTTGAAATGATAGAAATGACATATTACACAGTAATTACTTAATACTTGATCGTAGTTACTCAATAATTCATAGTAGTTACTGATGAAGTCAAACACACTTTAAGCACAGAGACAGAGGGAGTGTTAAACAGGATATTCCTCTCATTCCTACTGCTAACATTCCAGCATTCCCACTGCAGTCTCTCCCATACAGTCTCTCTAACAGTCTCTCCCACAGTTTCTCCCAGTCTCTCCCACTACAGTCTCTCTCACAGTCTCTCCAACAGTTTCTCCCATACAGTCTCCCATAGTCTCTCTCACAGTCTCTCCCATACAATCTCTCCCACTCTCTCCAACAGTCTCTCCCACTGCAGTCTCTCTAACAGTCTCTCCAACACTCTCTCCCACACAGTCTCTCCAACACATGCTCACCAACACATGCTCTCCCACTCTCTCCAACACACTCTCCCACTGCAGTCTCTCTAACAGTCTCTCCAACACATGCTCTCCCACACAGTCTCTCCAACACACTCTCCCACTGCAGTCTCTCTAACAGTCTCTCCCACTAGTCTCTCCAACACATGCTCTCCCACTAGTCTCTCCAACACAGTCTCTCCAACACATGCTCTCCCACTAGTCTCTCCAACACAGTCTCTCCAACACATGCTCTCCCATACAGTCTCTCCAATAGTCTCTCCCACTACAGTCTCTCAAACAGTCTCTGCCACTACACTCTCTCCAACACAGTCTCTCCAACACACTCTCTCCAACACATGCTCTCCCATACAGTCTCTCCAATAGTCTCTCCCACTACAGTCTCTCAAACACACTCTCCCACTGCAGTCTCTCTAACAGTCTCTCCCACTAGTCTCTCCAACACATGCTCTCCCACTAGTCTCTCCAACACAGTCTCTCCAACACATGCTCTCCCACTAGTCTCTCCAACACAGTCTCTCCAACACATGCTCTCCCATACAGTCTCTCCAATAGTCTCTCCCACTACAGTCTCTCAAACAGTCTCTCCCACTACACTCTCTCCAACACAGTCTCTCCAACACACTCTCTCCATCACAGGCTCTCCCATACAGTTTCTCCAACAAAGTCTCTCCCAGTCTCTCCAACGTAGTCTCTCCCTCAGTCTCTCCCACACAGTCTCACTCACCTCCTTCATCTTTCGCTCCTCCTTCACAGCGCAGAACAGCCCCGAGAACAAAACCAGAAAACACTCTTTAATAATAAGACACACACACACACACACACACACACACACACACACAAACACACACACACACACACACACACACACACACACACACACACACACACACACACACACTCCAAATACTCTGTAGAGAATGAGCTGAACAAACGTATTACAGTGAACAGCCATGAGGGGAACCAACTAGCACAGGTCTGCAAGTTACTCAGTACTTACTCAGGGGAAGTCCACTATTCTCTCCAAAATTCCACATAATTAACCATTTGAGATGTAAACAGCCGTTCAGAGCCGTTCACACCGCTGTTCTAGAGAAACTTACCGAGTCAGAACTGTTCACAGTTGTGGTGATAGGAACCAGACGTCCACCTCTAAAAGCTTCTCATAGAAGGTTCCTGCATGAACTAGTTATGAATTATTCATTATTAATTAATATTCTATATTTTGTTTATTCAAATATTAACACTTTTCTCAGCAAATAAACGCAAACTACACAAATAAATAGATTTTTAAAATTAGTTTTAGGTGCCTAAGACTTTCACACATTGCTGTATGTTCAAAGTTCATTTCATATATTTAAACTTATTATTTCAGATTCTCCACTGTTTTCCATCATCAACCTTCCATATAAACTCAGAAGACTAGTGTGGGTTCTCTGGTGGTTCTAGATAGTAAATAAAATGTCTATGTTGTAGTCATGGCGACCCCTGGTTCCCATCATGCTCTGAATCTCTCTGTTTACATCTCAGACACTGACTTATGTGGGAATTTTGAGCTGCTAATACTGTGCTTGAACTCAAAACTGCTACACAGTACAGTGTGGAGACTTTCAGGAACGAACCTCTTTCTCTTTGTCCCTCTTTTCAGCCTGGAGTCAAAGCACAAACAAACAAAAGGTGAAATTAAACAAACACGCAACTGCTGAGAATGTCAGTGCAGAACTTCAGAGTGTGATCAGGTGTCTAAGGCATAATACATTATAACCACATCAGGGGTCTTGGAGAGTTGAGCTCTACCCTGCCTCCACTAAGCTCCCCGCCCCTTACTTCACTCTAATACATCTGATCCAGCCAATCAGGGACTTTGAGAAGTGGTTGATTAGCTGACTGGGTGGTCCGAAAGACTTGGCAATAGACGGGTCCCAAACAAGTGAAGATATGGCTTTAAAAGGCCTTACATAAATAAGTTAAACAAAGATATAGCTAGAAAAGCCAATCTAGTTACACAGTCACATCTTGGTATATTAGGTCATCAGAGAAACTCAAAAACAATCTACAAACAATCTCATAATAAAAGTATAAGAGCTGCTCTAAAACTGAACACATCCTGTACAGAAAACTGAACATTTTAATTCACAATTACTGTTCATTCACTGAATGTTAAGGAAAATAAGGAATAAAACGTGGTCTGTAGAAAAGTTACGACCCTTTTTAAGTTTTAAGTCTCCAATAAACTCAGCAAATGAACAGAAATAGTGCAGTAAAATTAACAGAACAATGGCCGACTGTGTGTGTCTACTGTCCAGGATACCTCAGCACATGTTCATGCAGAAAATCAACAAAATGTATAAAGTGGCCAGGAGCAGTCCTGGACTTTTGCATGGGACTGCTTATACGCTATATTTGCTCATCAGACACTGATGTTGGACGAGAAGACAAAATCTCTTGGTGCTGCAGCTTTAAGAGCTCCTTTCACTGGAACTAAGGGGCCAACCCCACACCATGATCCCCCCTCCACCAAACTTTACACTCTGCACAATGCAGTCAGACAAGTATCGTCTCCTGGCAACCGCCAAACCCAGACTCGTCCATCGGATTTCCAGACAGAGAATCGTGATTGGTCACTCCAGAGAACACGTCTCCACTGCTCTAGAGTCCAGTGGCGGCGCTTTACTCCACTGCATTCCACGCTTTGCATTGCGCTTGGTGATGTAAGGCTTGGATGCAGCTGCTCGGCCATGGAAACCCTTTCCATGAAGCTCTCTACGCTGTTCTTGAGCTGATCTGAAGGCCACATGAAGTTTGGAGGTCTGTAGTGATTGACTCTGCAGAAAGTTGGTGACCTCTGCGCACTATGCCCCTCAGCATCCGCTGACCGCTCTGTCATTTTACATGGCCAACCGCTTTGTGGCTGAGTTGCTGTCGTTCTGATTATATTATGAGCTGATTATATTATGCTGACTGACATTAAGATGCTGCTCACTGTTAAAAACACTGTTCCAGTAAGTTGAGGGCACTTATATCAGTGTATAACAGACAGTCCACCCGGCCGGTCTCTCTAGTTCATGTGACAACAGTGAAAATGATTTTTAAAGGTTTCATCGTGTTTTAATTCTCTGTGTTAGTGGCTGCCGTGCAATGTTTATATGTATTTAATCACCAAGTAAAATCAATTAATCAATCAATAAATCATTCTATCAACCACACACAAGCAAATCTCACAGAATGTACACACCTTCTCCCTTTTGGAGCCAGTCTGGAGTGAAAAAAGAGAACAAAAAGATGAAGAGAAATCACCCACAGAAAAAAGCCTAAAGCTGCTGCTATCACATCTATCACTAGGCTAACACAGCCAGGAAAAGTTCTTTAGAGCCATTATCTGGGCTGTAGGTTTGTTTTTTGCTCAGAACAAACAGAAATGATATTAGTGTTTGATTATACAAATATGGGTGAGTGTGGGTGCACTTAACTATCTGGTAACTGCAGAAAATCTGATTTTGTCAGTAATCCGATCAATGTCTTTACACGCACTTGAGCAGTCAGATGATGAGGAAACTCCAGGTCAACGAGTGGAATCAGGTTTCTGTTTACAACCAGCGAATAAACTCACAGAAACTCACAGAACTCACAGAAGATGTGACGTAAACGTAACGTAAAGCTCAAACTTCATGTCACGTTTTTATTTTTTTACATCATCTAGAAGATGAAGAATATTTAAACCCTCCTTTCCTCAAGCATGCATGTGGATTCGGCTTCTCTCCTAAAGTGTTTTGCTGTGCCTCATTTTTCACGGTACAGCAGTCTGTTTTCGCACATGCTCAGACTGGAAGAAATGAAAGAAATCAGAGTGAGAGCTTACAGCTCTGAGAATCTGATTACTCAGCTAAAGTCCAGCCTCTTTATCAGGTTTCTAGACCTTACTCCGATCTAAGAAATCAGAGTGTGCTGTTTATGGGCCATTTTAATCCGATAACTGCAGTAATCTGATAATAATCGGATTACTGAGTGCAGTAAACAGACACTTTCATTGCATTCAGTACCTGGTTGGGCTAATCACTACTTCAGTGTGTTAAATCGAAGGAGCCCCTGATGGAACTGAACAAATCTAAGCGAAGGCTGCGAGCATCGAGGATAAACTTCACATTTCAGACTAGATCACAAGATATGAACCGTTAAAAAAGGCCTTTACTCCAGTTTTAAAAGCAAAAACACAGCCAAGATAAAAGCTTTTAAACAATGTGTCTACGACTTTTGCACTGGACTGTATATCATGCCTCCCTGCCAAATAAATAAACAAATGAGTAAATAAATAAATAGATTTGGAGATCTGACTAATGGACATAAACACACAGTATTCTGTAGCCTGTAACGGGCTTTAATGTAGTTATGTAATTAATGACTAACACCCACCTTCTGCTTGTTGAGCTTTAAGACATGAAAAAGAGAAAAATAACAATGAGAATGAATAAAACACCGAGAGACTAAAGAGATGGAGGGATATGAAGGATGAGTGATAGAGGATGAAAGGAGTTTAAGCTGCGAACAGAAACAATCGAGTCAGGCCGGGACTGAGGTTCACTCAACAAGCACACGGAGGGGTCAAGAGCCATCAGCTGACCCTGTCGCCATGGTTACAGATGAACCAAAAACCACTCCTGCCCACTGTTTGGTCAGTAATGATGCTGAGGTTAATGTGTGACTGTTGGAGCAGGTCAGTCTGTGAATGTGGAGTTGAAAGATCCAGAAGGAATACAAACAAACAAACAAACAAACAAACAAACAAACCAACGTATTAGCTAAACTTTTTTTAGCTAAAGTTTTTTGAAGCCAAAGTTGAACCAGCTTCTAAGAACTCTGGAGGCGTGTCTGATTTAGGTTTGATAAATATTTTCAGGATGTACACAAAATGAAGGTTTTTAATTTTTCATATTTTATGAGCTCTAATATTGTCCTACACTGATTAGTCTGGCTCAGCTTAATGAAGACTTTTCAGCAGCCTCTGACAAAATAAACCTCAAAAATCAAAACCCCTAGAATTTATAAGCTCTTCAGAAAAAAGCCCAGTTATTTCAGCGTGGGTGTGTCCATATATGCCCCGCCCCTACCTGCCCTCTTTACTCCGATAGGCTGCAGACAGATGGATAGTTTAAATAATACATGCTTGGAAGAAGGCAGCGGGCATGTAAACCTCACAGTAGCCACATTTACACGCAGCCTAATAATCCGTTAATAATCCGACTAATAGCTCAATCGGAATAGTCTAGTCCGATTGAGGCCATTTGGAATACAATTTCTATTTGAACGAGGTAGGTAATCCTGTGAATAATCCATTAAATAGAAGAATAATAGACATGTAAAGGCTTGTATCCAATTACATTCCCTTTCGGAACGTCTAAGTACGTTCTGCGCATGTGCGTCGTAGAGAACGCGCAGAACTCATCAACGGTTCTGGCCAAAGTTTATATCATTCAACATGGTGGAGCAGAAACTGGTCTGCAGAGGAGACGAAGTTCATGCTCTGATCTCGACGTCTTCCTTTTGGCCTTCTTTACTAAGGGCATGTGAAGGACATTCTTCTGAGTCTGACATCATTTTAATGCAAATAAAAATACAAGCACTGCTCACTGCTGCTCATCTCACACTGACTGGACCTCATGTGATGTTCGCTGTTATGGTAACGTTCACTCTAAGTGGTTCTCCACGCATGTGCACCATTTTGGATCGGATTACTTATAGTGCGCATGTAAACGAAGATTTTCCATCAGATTGTTGAACAGAGTGAACATATAAACACCTCAGTCTGAATCTGTAAAGGGAATCGCACTGGCAAAAATTACATTTGCATTAAATACATTTGCATTAACTCTCGAGGTCTGGACCGACCTTGTCTTACACAACCAAGCCTATTCAAGATTACTGAAGAACAGGCAAGCAGTTAGCACCATGCTAATTGGTGAGGTATACGCTTCCATTATTATCTACATTAGCCTAAACTAAATAGGAAACTTCCAAACACGTCTGATCAAATCCATTTGGTGTGGGTGGAGGGGAAAGTGGGGAATTCAGTTTTCAGCCAAACTACCACTTGAAGTTACAACGTCAGGAAATAATGGAGTGAAACACAAACACACACAGAAAACTAACCCAGGGGGTCACAGACACAGAGTGTCCTGTACTGAACTCAGTTATGAGTATGTACAGGTCAGGGAAATCAACACCACTGCAGAACAACACATCACACAGTACATCCATCACACACTGCTAAAGGTAAGAAGTGTTTAACGGTGCCTCCACTGGACCCACCTTGTTCTCCTTCTCTCTATTGTCCATCTACAGAGGAGAAAGTGGAGAAATCAAGTCTTTACTGTGTTTGTTAACGAGGAAAACGCTTCTTCACTGATAAGCTGTAGGTAAACCCAACTCAGCGCCGTGTGGGTGGTCTTGATGTGACGTGCTTCTGGAGGCAATGTTTAGCTCAGCTAGCTAACATTAGCCACTCATTTCTTTTATTTGTTTGCTTGTGCTTGAGCATCGAGTGGCCGCGGCTACGCTGTAGCTGAGAAAACTCAGTAGCTCTGTCCTATGAAGGCTTCTCGTTTGCGTCACATAAGGCTAAATGGAACGGTCCACCAAGACGTCTTCGGTAAGAAGTTGTGAAATTTGACGGAGAAAACGCTGTTGAGGTGAACCATAATAAGCTGGGAAAAAACGGCGATGTGAATGAATTCACTGAATGATATATTACGGTATATATATTATATATTATATAATATATTATATATTATGGTTTATATTACTGTACATTTCACTGGTCTTCTTACAGCAAATAGGCTTTTTCCAATGTTTCCTGATATCTGGTGCACGTTATATTGGCCACAACTACTCTGTCAGTCTTGTTCCGGTTACCCGCACGTCCACGTTGGAATCTCTTCCATCTGAAGGTCCACATGTTTATCAATAGAAAGCATAAAGGCAGCAGGATAAACTTACTGGCTTAAAAATTGAATGTCTGGGAAATTTTCAACAAAGCTATGTTCTACCACATATGGGGCATGAATCAGTGAACATGAACTCAAAAATTCCACCAGAGGCGTCTCCAAAATCCCGAATCTTACAAAAGAACTGAAAACTGTTTCACCCCCGTTTGTGCCCCCGTCCAGTCTGGAGAAGTTAAGTTGCGTTGTTCGTGTAAAATCACTGCCTTGAGCGCTTTTGGAAGGAAACACACCTCGTGTGGCCTTCATGTAACACATTTTTGGTCCACTCCAGTATTGAGGACCACTAAATGGCGTGTGGATCCCTTACACAGTGGTTGAGAAACCGTTTTATAGACGGACAGTTGCTGGACTGAAAAATTTTAGGACGAAATGTCTTTAAAAGTCATTTGAAATGTTATTTGAAACATTTATCGCTTTTAAGCGAGACATCCTGGCATGTTGGCCTTCGTGATCTGATTTTAGTGGATTTCTATTGGTTGCAGACTTGTTTTGAAAATCACCCTCTCCTACACGCCAAACAGAAACAGTGATCGGTCTAACGGCCCCTTCCTGTTAAAGTAGGCAGCTCTAGGCTGCGTTAAGGGACCCCAGATTATTTGACGATAGCTTGCAAGATTAGTAGGACCTTGAATCTCTCTGGGTGAACGGCTTTATGTGTGCATGTACTCGTTTTTTTTTGGTTGGTTTTGTATTTTGTGTATATTGTCATCTCCATAACTGTAACTTTACAAGAGATGGAAAAAAACATCTTAACCTTGAAAGGAATTTAATGGAATCAAATCAGAAGAAATGTTCAACCGTTTCTACTGGTCCGTTCATCAGGAAATTATATTATAATCTGAATTGCAGCTGGTATTTTCAAAATGTACCAAAGAATGACAAACGAAAATAAAGATATGCAGTTTTGTCCTGACAGCAACACTTATTTGTGCTTGTCTTTTCCATTTGCACTAACGGTCTGAACACAGCTGTTTCTATCAACGGCACAGCTGGAGCGAAACAGCTAAACCCTGCTTTGCACATCTGCACCAACACATACATACTGAGGTGTGTGCATGTTGAGCACTGATCAGACTTCTGTGTCAGCTCTATTTCAGTCAAAGTCACTGAAAAGATTCACTGCTGAGCTGTTTAACTGCGACTGCTCAGATGATCTGATTCATTTCTACTCCACTCTATTCCAAAAGAAACCGATTTTGATGCATTTGAACATTCAGCCCCCAATTCAATTACCTCACAGTGATTAAGGAGCAAATTAAGCGGACAGAATGAGAGAAACTTAGAGTTTTAAAGTTAGACAGTTTTTATGTAAGATTTGGGGATTTGGTGACCTCCCTGGTGGATATGTGTTACTGCGTTCCAGACCACTGAGGCCCCCTTCCCCAAGCGGATGAATCTGATGACTGAAAATGAACTGAAAGAAAACTCAGTCATGTCGCTTTGCTCAGTTCACACCGTCGTACGTCTTTATGTATGAACATCACGCACACAGACTCAAAGAGATGGTCCGCTGATTCACCCACAGCTGCCTGTTTTCTCCTGACTCACTAATGATACTTTCTTCAGCTTTAACAACAAACATCCTACATAGATTTCTCTAAATCTTTTGGCAAAAAGAATAAACGACTAACTCCTACTAACATCTGACTGGAAAACAGAAAAAAACGAAAAATCCTTGTGTACATAATTGTAATCGGGCCCACATTCTCACATGGTTATTTGTGATTGGGTGGATGAAAAGCTCCCACATACTGTTTAACAGAGATTTATACTGGATTAGAAGAAGAAGTAAACCTCAGACACCAAACATGTCCCGGCTGACTCACTGCATTTGGGGTAAAAGAGGGTACATTTTGGCTGAACTGTTGCTTTAAACCCACTGCTTCATCATCATCAATTACATTAGATTATATAGACATATAGGTGAAGGTTACCTCTAGCACAATGACAATACTACTAAACCTACAGGACCAAACTGTAGAACATTCATCATCATCATCATCATTCGTCCTACCTCTGATCCCTCTGAGTCAGAGCAGCCCGACTGGGGATGGGATTAGAAACAAAAACAAACATAAAACAAACATAAACTTTAACAAACATGAACAGACTCATCACAGCTCACACAGATAGAGACTCCTATCATAAAGAACCTGCATGCGATAAACTACAGCTGCTCATGTTCCACTGATATTACGCCTAAAACATACGACTGGTGGTCCCACATAAGAAGCCATACGGTACAGCTGAACACCATCACTTCCATGTGCCTCCTGAACATCTCCTCCCACAGTGAAGGTGGTATTAGCTGTAACAGCCTCTACTCTTCTGGGAGGCTTTACACTAGAAATTCTGACCATTCGTGGTTTAAAGTCGTCCTTTATGGATTTGTGATCTGGGTTTAATACAGTACAGTAGTGAGATGGTCATTGTTTCATGACACGGCCAGTGTGCGGTAGCTTATAGCCAAAGGAACTAGACACTTACTTAATCAATTGTTTATTTATTTGCGTATTTATTTGGTCTTTGAATAACTGTCGTATAATTCTCTACAACTCTGACTGAAATGCTCATCTCTACGCAGGA